>NC_051163.1:118971647-119027150 GCF_013339745.2 Dermacentor silvarum | reverse complement strand
CGTCCTCTCTTTACAGCGAAGCTCTTTATAACTAGCGTTCTGTGCATTTTGGTCTGCGTGTGCAAAAACTCAAGTACCGAACTTGGTGCAAAATTGTTTGATTCTATACAACAGCTTATATGTGTCATCACTTGGATATGCATCTTGAGTAGATTAGTAAGTTATAAATAGGCACCATTGTCATGGTCGGTAGACTCTCAGGTAGATAATAAAGTTTCTCAGAGATTTTCCGTGGGGGACCCGCGTCAGCCACGTCTACGTTCGCGCCATCCTCTCTTTACAGCGAAGCTGTTTATAACTAGCGTTCTGTGCATATTTGTTCTGCGTGTGCAAAAACTTAAGTCCCGAATTTGGTGCAAAATTGTTTGGTTCTATGCAACAGCTTATATTTGTCATCACTTGGATATGCATCTTGAGTAGATTAGTTAGTTATAAATAGGCACTTATGCATGGTCGGTAGACTCTCAGGTAGATAATAAAGTTTCTCAGAGATTTTCCGTGGGGCACCCGCGTCAGCCGCGTCTACGTTCGCGCCGTCCTCTCTTTACAGCGAAGCTGTTTATAACTAGCGTTCTGTGCATTTTGGTCTGCGTGTGCAAAAACTCAAGTCCCGAATTTGGTGCAAAATTGTTTGGTTCTATGCAACAGCTTATATTTGTCATCACTTGGATATGCATCTTGAGTAGATTAGTTAGTTATAAATAGGCACCATATGCATGGTCTGTAGACTCTCAGGTAGATAATAAAGTTTCTCAGAGATTTTCCGTTGGGGACCCGCGTCAGCCGCGTCTACGTTCGCGCCGTCCTCTCTTTACAGCGAAGCTGTTTATAACTAGCGTTCTGTGCATTTTTGTTCTATGTGTGCAAAAACTCAAGTACCGAACTTGTTGCGAAATTGTTTGATTCTATACAACAGCTTATATGTGTCATCACTTGGATATGCATCTTGAGTAGATTGGTTAGTATAAATAGGCACCATATGCATGGTCGGTAGACTCTCAGGTAGATAATAAAGTTTCTCAGAGATTTTCCGTGGGGGACCCGCGTCAGCCGCGTCTACGTTCGCGCTGTCCTCTCTTACAGCGAAGCTGTTTATAACTAGCGTTCTGTGCATTTTTGTTCTATGTGTGCAAAAACTCAAGTACCGAACTTGGTGCAAAATTGTTTGATTCTATACAACAGCTTATATGTGTCATCACTTGGATATGCATCTTGAGTAGATTGGTTGGTTATAAATAGGCACCATATGCATGGTCGGTAGACTCTCAGGTAGATAATAAAGTTTCTCAGAGATTTTCCGTGGGGGACCCGCGTCAGCCGCGTCTACGTTCGCGCCGTCCTCTCTTTACAGCGAAGCTGTTTATAACTAGCGTTCTGTGCATTTTGGTCTGCGTGTGCAAAAACTCAAGTACCGAACTTGGTGCAAAATTGTTTGATTCTATACAACAGCTTATATGTGTCATCACTTGGATATGCATCTTGAGTAGATTAGTTAGTTATAAATAGGCACCATTTTGCATGGTCGGTAGACTCTCAGGTAGATAATAAAGTTTCTCAGAGATTTTCCGTGGGGCACCCGCGTCAGCCGCGTCTACGTTCGCGCCGTCCTCTCTTTACAGCGAAGCTGTTTATAACTAGCGTTCTGTGCATTTTGGTCTGCGTGTGCAAAAACTCAAGTACCGAATTTGGTGCAAAATTGTTTGATTCTATACAACAGCTTATATGTGTCATCACTTGGATATGCATCTTGAGTAGATTAGTTAGTTATAAATAGGCACCATATGCATGGTCGGTAGACTCTCAGGTAGATAATAAAGTTTCTCAGATATTTCCCGTGGGGGACCCGCGTCAGCCGCGTCTACGTTCGTGCCGTCCTCTCTTTACAGCGAAGCTGTTTATAACTAGCGTTCTGTGCATTTTGGTCTGCGTGTGCAAAAACTCAAGTCCCGAATTTGGTGCAAAATTGTTTGGTTCTATGCAACAGCTTATATTTGTCATCACTTGGATATGCATCTTGAGTAGATTAGTTAGTTATAAATAGGCACCATATGCATGGTCTGTAGACTCTCAGGTAGATAATAAAGTTTCTCAGAGATTTTCCGTTGGGGACCCGCGTCAGCCGCGTCTACGTTCGCGCCGTCCTCTCTTTACAGCGAAGCTGTTTATAACTAGCGTTCTGTGCATTTTTGTTCTATGTGTGCAAAAACTCAAGTACCGAACTTGTTGCGAAATTGTTTGATTCTATACAACAGCTTATATGTGTCATCACTTGGATATGCATCTTGAGTAGATTGGTTAGTTATAAATAGGCACCATATGCATGGTCGGTAGACTCTCAGGTAGATAATAAAGTTTCTCAGAGATTTTCCGTGGGGGACCCGCGTCAGCCGCGTCTACGTTCGCGCTGTCCTCTCTTAACAGCGAAGCTGTTTATAACTAGCGTTCTGTGCATTTTTGTTCTATGTGTGCAAAAACTCAAGTACCGAACTTGGTGCAAAATTGTTTGATTCTATACAACAGCTTATATGTGTCATCACTTGGATATGCATCTTGAGTAGATTGGTTGGTTATAAATAGGCACCATATGCATGGTCGGTAGACTCTCAGGTAGATAATAAAGTTTCTCAGAGATTTTCCGTGGGGGACCCGCGTCAGCCGCGTCTACGTTCGCGCCGTCCTCTCTTTACAGCGAAGCTGTTTATAACTAGCGTTCTGTGCATTTTGGTCTGCGTGTGCAAAAACTCAAGTACCGAACTTGGTGCAAAATTGTTTGATTCTATACAACAGCTTATATGTGTCATCACTTGGATATGCATCTTGAGTAGATTAGTTAGTTATAAATAGGCACCATATGCATGGTCGGTAGACTCTCAGGTAGATAATAAAGTTTCTCAGAGATTTTCCGTGGGGCACCCGCGTCAGCCGCGTCTACGTTCGCGCCGTCCTCTCTTTACAGCGAAGCTGTTTATAACTAGCGTTCTGTGCATTTTGGTCTGCGTGTGCAAAAACTCAAGTACCGAATTTGGTGCAAAATTGTTTGATTCTATACAACAGCTTATATGTGTCATCACTTGGATATGCATCTTGAGTAGATTAGTTAGTTATAAATAGGCACCATATGCATGGTCGGTAGACTCTCAGGTAGATAATAAAGTTTCTCAGATATTTCCCGTGGGGGACCCGCGTCAGCCGCGTCTACGTTCGCGCCGTCCTCTCTTTACAGCGAGGCTGTTTATAACTAGCGTTCTGTGCATTTTGGTCTGCGTGTGCAAAAACTCAAGTACCGAATTTGGTGCAAAATTGTTTGATTCTATACAACAGCTTATATGTGTCATCACTTGGATATGCATCTTGAGTAGATTAGTTAGTTATAAATAGGCACCATATGCATGGTCGGAAGACTCTCAGGTAGATAATAAAGTTTCTCAGATATTTTCCGTGGGGCACCCGCGTCAGCCGCGTCTACGTTCGCGCCGTCCTCTCTTTATAGCGAAGCTGTTTATAACTAGCGTTCTGTGCATTTTGGTCTGCGTGTGCAAAAACTCAAGTACCGAATTTGGTGCAAAATTGTTTGATTCTATACAACAGCTTATATGTGTCATCACTTGGATATGCATCTTGAGTAGATTAGTTAGTTATAAATAGGCACCATATGCATGGTCGGTACTCTCAGGTAGATAATAAAGTTTCTCAGATATTTTCCGTGGGGCACCCGCGTCAGCCGCGTCTACGTTCGCGCCGTCCTCTGTTTACAGCGAAGCTGTTTATAACTAGCGTTCTGTGCATTTTGGTAGCGTGTGCAAAAACTCAAGTACCAAATTTGGTGCAAAATTGTTTGATTCTATACAACAGCTTATATTTGTCATCACTTGGATATGCATCTTGAGTAGATTAGTTAGTTATAAATAGGCACCATATGCATGGTCGGTAGACTCTCAGGTAGATAATAAAGTTTCTCAGAGATTTTCCATGGGGAACCCGCGTCAGCCACGTCTACGTTCGCGCCATCCTCTCTTTACAGCGAAGCTGTTTATAACTAGCGTTCTGTGCATATTTGTTCTGCGTGTGCAAAAACTTAAGTCCCGAATTTGGTGCAAAATTGTTTGGTTCTATGCAACAGCTTATATTTGTCATCACTTGGATATGCATCTTGAGTAGATTAGTTAGTTATAAATAGGCACCATATGCATGGTCGGTAGACTCTCAGGTAGATAATAAAGTTTCTCAGAGATTTTCCGTGGGGCACCCGCGTCAGCCGCGTCTACGTTCGCGCCGTCCTCTCTTTACAGCGAAGCTGTTTATAACTAGCGTTCTGTGCATTTTGGTCTGCGTGTGCAAAAACTCAAGTACCGAACTTGGTGCAAAATTGTTTGATTCTATACAACAGCTTATACGTGTCATCACTTGGATATGCATCTTGAGTAGATTAGTTAGTTATAAATAGGCACCATATGCCTGGTCGGTAGACTCTCAGGTAGATAATAAAGTTTCTCAAAGATTTTTCGTGGGGGACCCGCGTCAGCCGCGTCTACGTTCGCGCCGTCCTCTCTTTACAGCGAAGCTGTTTATAACTAGCGTTCTGTGCATTTTTGTTCTATGTGTGCAAAAACTCAAGTACCGAACTTGTTGCAAAATTGTTTGATTCTATACAACAGCTTATATGTGTCATCACTTGGATATGCATCTTGAGTAGATTGGTTAGTTATAAATAGGCACCATATGCATGGTCGGTAGACTCTCAGGTAGATAATAAAGTTTCTCAGAGATTTTCCGTGGGGGACCCGCGTCAGCCGCGTCTACGTTCGCGCTGTCCACTCTTTACCGGTGTTCCAAGCGCCTAGCGATCTAGTTTCTTTTTTTTCCGTTCTCCCGTGGTGGCATTCTCGTCAAAGCGTCACGCGTGGGGCGGCAGTCCCGTCGTCCACGCGCATGTAATAAAAAACTAGAAAGGCAAGTTGCCGCTCTCCATTTTGAATTTCACCTCTGTCCTGTCGTAATGGGGAAGCCGCGTATACGAGTATATTCCGGAATCCCGAGGACCAACGCGCTTACGAAGAGCGACGGCAGGAACAGCGGGAGCGCAGGAATAGTGTCCCCGCTATCATATACAGACGGACACGCCCCGTGACGACAAGCGCAAGGAAGCTTGAAACTGAACCAAATAAACCTCTCGGCCAGTCACGGCAGCCCCTGATACGGCACGCTTTGCTTGGCAAGCATGTGCCGCTGTCTTTCGGGTCAGGATTCGCCGCGCTATGCTATCATTCAGACGAAGCCCAACACTTCTTTACGGGGCGTTGCCGTCTGACATGCAGGGCGACACGCAAAGTATGGATATTGCCTGACTTTGGCATTCAATTTCAATTATGTGGATGTCAAATTACGCTAGATATTTTTATATTACGAAGCTGTTTAAGCCAGCTGTAATTTGTGGTGCATGCCAAGAAACTGCCACGCCATAGCCATGGCAACCCGGAGGATGAAGAGGAGGAGACCGCGTTCCTGCGTGAGCATACTCCTCGCTAGCTTCCTGCCGTCGTGACCCCCACCTCTCCTCTCTGCGGCGCGCTGAGCCAGCTGACAAAAAAAAAAGGAGGGGAAGGGGGGGGGGGGGGGGGCGTGCGTAAGCTTGCACTAGGCCGCGCAAAGCTCAAGACATAGCGAAGCTGGTCGAATGAAATCGAGTGACTAGCCTCCAGCGCGTATGTCGTCGGCAAGCAGCAGAGTTCGTGGCACTGTGCCAACCTTGATTAGCCTGCCTGCGTTTGTGGCATGCCAGGAGTGCAATCGCTCGTAGGCTCCGACACGTCCAGCGCCAGCCACACGAAATGTCGCGCAAGGGAAAGTACCTCCGAAAATGATCGCATTACCTTCCTACATGCGTAGTTATGCGAAGTTAAGACCTAGCGGCAACCAAGTTAACACCTAGCACTAGCAGCCAGTAAGCTTCGCTGTGCTAAGCTTTGCGCGACCGAGGGCAAACTTGTTTCTAAAGAATGGTCTTAGCAGGTTCTAAGAAGGGCCCTACAAGTTTTGCGTGTAAACAACTACCGTGAAGTTAATAATTGGAAAATTAGCAATTTTAATTAGTCGTTTAATAATACCTTACGCAGCGGCAAAGTATTTCCGCCTTGCCGTAGAGCTCGTATGCGTAGATGACAAGTATCTCACGGTTGTAACCTATTATAAAAACAATCTGTATTGTATAAAAAAAAGGTTTACATGCCGTAGAAAAAAAATTGTGAGGACGGAAACGCGAATTGGAAGTTTTTGAGCACGCTCGTTCATCTAGTGCCTGGAATATTTGTTTGCGCAAAACAAATGCACCTATGTGTAGTCGGTGCTCGTAATGTCTGGTCTTTCTTGTCCTGTTGTGGTCAAGTTGTTTCATAATACGTTTATCCCTCCCTAACCCACCACCATTGTGCGGATGGTGACCACATATTTGAGACACATGTATGGCGCCTTTCGTTCTCATAATTCCCACAAATGCACGCGCTTTCAGCAAGTGCTCTTCATGTCGATTCATGTTGCCGGATTTTTTTTTTTAATTTTCAGCTTTGCCCTGAAGTTCACAGGCCCGAAAACAGGACGTCTAATTGAGATAGGCATCGGCAGTACATATTACTTCTACGTATGGTTTTGTGATAACCAGAGACGCGAGTCTCATACTGATTTTACAAAACTTCACAAGCTGAAGGGCGGAGAATACATGATCTTAACTTCGGATTTGTTTACATTGGATAACCGCAATGACCAACTGAAGGTTTGTATTGTCCCAAGCTGATTGCAAATTACCGAGTCGAGGTCTCGACATTTAATGACAAGAACAGTGCCGATAGCAACGGCTTGGGGCGCTTTGGTCAACTACAATGTGCTATAAAATTTGTTGCACAACTGTCTGCTTCGAAAGAAACTCACTGTAGATATGAACATGCACGTCGTTACCGAAACGCCAGCAGCTAAGTAGCACATATTCCTTAACTGCATTACTCATTCCGGGCACTGTCCTTGAATATAGCGTCAGAAGGCGGCATCACCAGCACTAATGTTCATGCTACGATCTCCGGTAACTTTTAAATCAACGTACTTACAATACGGATATGCTACATCACTCCCCTCTCTCGTGAAATGCGCACTTTATGACAAAAGAAACCACCGAAAAACAGACGGGAGCGAATTCCTCAATTAATCTGAAACATTCTTGTTTCATTGTTTAGAATCTGTACTTCGAGACAATTTCGGTAGGGAAAGAACCGTTGCCAGCCACAGGGCTCATAAACTTACAGAGTAACAGCTCTCATTTCTCATGAATTTCTTCCATGTCCCCGAGTAAAGCTGACAAACACATAATCGTCGTAACCAGTCAGTTAAGGTTCAAAACAGCCAGAAAAGTGTCGCCCATGCACCCTCAAATATCCTAAACCTGGTCGATGGAAACACAACCTATTCTGCCAAGTCTCCGAGTATTGATTGTGACCGCAACTGACGTGATCGCGCAAGGGAGAAATACTGGCTTCTGAAGGTGTCGAATGCGTTTCCTACGAGATGGGGCGGCGCATGAGAGCGCACAAACTACCACCCGTCTAGCCGTTGGGGACGCTGTGGGGGCGAGCGCCATATTGTCACTAGCCTTCAGAAGTACAATGGTGAGCACTGTTAGGGTGAACACCTCATTAGTATTCAAGTTGGTATAACTTCAATATACCTTCTACTTCAGGGGGGAAATGTGCCGAATACGACGCCTAATGATGACGCCGATAAAAGAAATAATAGTTTTCTTTATATTGTGCTAAACATCAACTGCTCTAGGCTCGTGAATGCTAATGAGGTGTCCACCCTAACAGTGCTCACCGCTGTACTCTTGGGGGTTTAATAAACCGTATAGCAGCCGGCTCCCGGGAAACGCGTCCGTCCGAGCTGGCTCTCGAGCAAGGGAGACGCGCGCGGTCTTCATTATTTTGGCCTCGACCCACTCTTTCCCTCGACCAGAAGTGGCATTATCTCCCCTTCCGAACAAAAGCATCACCGCCATGCTGCAAAATTGGCGTAAGATGAAAAATTTAAAATATATATATATATATGACAACGCAGACAAAACAAAAATACAAAATAAAAAATTAAACGTCACGCTGCCACAGCCAATGAACGAATAAGTAAGCTCATGAGGATAAATCAAATGCAGAAACAAAGAGGGGTGAATGAAAGAGGGTGAAAGTTACGAACGCGCAATGTACGGCTTCATGCGCGCACCATAAACTATGTCTCAGCTCGGTTGTCTTTGTGTCCTGGTCCGTGTTAAAGTCCCTCGATGTTCTGCTCTTTTTTAAGTAGCGACATCAACCTCCGTCGGCAGCCATGTTCTCCTTAACTTCCTGAAGCGGCGTATCGGCGTAGATTGCATCTGACCGTCAACGGCCGCTTCTGCGCCGCATGAGTCTCAGGCATGGGCCTGACAGTCAAATACGAACCCAAAAGCGGCTTAGTACTGCACTGTCGAGGCCGAACGCGAAAGTTGTTTTTACGGCGACGCCTACCGCGTTGTATTGCGGTCGCGCAATACGACGCCTGCCGCATTTCTAGCTGCGCTCGCGCCGACCGCAGAAAATCCTTCGCACAAGGAAAAGACAAAAAGATAAACGCGCACAGAAATACTGTTCACTATAATGCGTCTTAAGCCTGACCTCAAGTTAGCTCACCGCAGCGTGCGAGTGACTGCGGCGGGACAGCGTTAAGAAGAACATGACTGCCGAAATGAGCGCCGACCAATGGGATTCGTCGGCGGTGCTTCAAAGCTTGTCGTTACTTAAAGAAAGCAAAAAAATGTGGTTGATCCCTCTTATATAGGAATCGGTATAGAACACGAAAGTGAAACGTGTCTTCACAGAAGTAGTGTAATGTTTATTGCACATTGATATATAATGTCTATTGGTGTTTTGTGGCTAAAGCGCCCTTAGGCGTTGATGCACCCACGCTGACGCCTGGTGGCACGTCTCCTCCATCACGACTACCAACGTCGATGACCATGAGCAACCGTCGTGCATATGGAAGCTGCACTACGCTGCACACGCTAGCACAACGCGAAAGACGAAGCACGTAACTGACACACTAATACAACGCGCAAGACAAAGCACGTAACTGAATCGTCACCGAGTCAAATCAGCGCGTACAGCGCTTCGTAATTGCAGCCTCCGCGATCAACTTCAGAAACATTTTCAGAGCTAATTGCGGAGGCCGCGCTCCGCTGTGCTGAGTACGGTGAACGCCACCTAGGTGGCGTTGGTAGTGCTTCTTGATGCCAGCGTCCCTTCGAATGCTGGCATCGAGGCGTCTCAGTGCTGAGACCACCGAAGCGTTCACTGTCGGTGCGCGTTAGTGTCATAATGCAGTACTTCTCTTTTCTGCTCGTAGGCGGCGGCACCGCCCCGAGCAAGAGCGCGGGTACACGGAGGAGTGTTAGATATATAAGGCGCGTCTGTGTAGCTCTCTGCAAATGCGTTTGTGGCGCAATGGGTTAAACGCTCGGCGATCTATCGTCGCCGAAAACACAGCGCAAAAAAAACACGGACATGAGAGAGCGACACGCACACAGCGCTGTGATAATGATAGCCCCGTGCCAACAATGCATACTTTCTGTTTGTCATTCAAATGTTGTTAAGATATGCGATTTCTCGAGATGAAAGTGCAATAGAAGGTGAACTGACGCACGAGCTATCGAATTTCCTTATAAAGTCTGCCTCAATGATTTCACGTGTCAGCTGCGAATTATGCCTAGCCAGCACTTCGCTTTTGTCAAAATAGGGCTTACACCCATGATCACGGCAATGAATGCCCAGATGACCCTGTATCGTGTTGTATACGTTGTTATGGTGTTCCCTCAGACGATCGTTTATGCACCTGCCGGTCTGTCCCACATACTTTTTTCCACAGGAAAGAGGTATCATATACACCACGCCAGTGGTGCAGGACACTAACGGGTTCCTGTGTTTCACAGTACATCGCCCACGCCTGGTTTGCGAACCATACCTGCAAAGTTTCGATAGTTTTTCCGGAGCTGAATAAACCGCCGCTACACCGGCGCGTTGCCCTACTCTCTTCAGTTCACCTTCTATTGCACTTTCATCTCGAGAAATCGCATATCTTAACAACATTTGAATGACAAACAGCCAGTATGCATTGTTGGCACGGGGCTATCATTATCACAGCGCTGTGTGCGTGTCGCTCTCTCATGTCCGTGTTTTTTTTGCGCTGTGTTTTCGGCAATGAATCACCAACACGCCCAAGCTTCCACGCTAGATCTATCGTCGCGGACCGAGAGGTCGTGGGTCGATTTCCAAATTTTGCATGTTTGTGGAACTTTTTCTTCTGGTTTCTTTCTTTGTAATATGTTCGTGTACATTGTAAGAACGTCATATCCGTGACGGAAATACGTCAGTGAAGTCTTAGTGGACCCCGGCATAAAACAATTTCGTGTTAAAAAAATAGCTAGGGACTTTAGTCCGTGTCTGCGATGTGTCCGGGACAACTTCGTAGTTCACGCCACTGACGCGGCATAGTACTTTACACGGACTAAAATACCGGCTCAGCAACTGTTCACAGAGGCCACGGCGGCGAACGGGGGTCCACACCCAAACTTGGTCCCCGGGGTTGTAGGACACGTCCCTGTGGCGGATGTTGTAGCGTCGTGCGTCTACCTACTGCTGCTCGCCGACGTGCCGCCGCGCGAGCTGCCGAGCTTCCTCGGCACGCTCTGCAAGTTCCTCGGCGTCAGTTGTAAATTAGTAAGCGTCTTTACACGGCAGAATAGCGTCCAGCATCGTCTGGACTTCGCAACCGTAGAGAAGGCGAAATGGTGTGAATCGCGTCGTCGCTTGCACCGCGGTGTTATACGCGAAGGTCACGTAAGGCAAGATCCGATCCTATGTTTTGTGTTGGACGTCGATGTACATTGAGATCAAGTCTGTGACCGTCTTATTCAGTCGCTCGGTGAGTGCGTTGGTCTGCGGATGATAGGCGGTCGTCTTTCGATGCTTGGTGTGGCTTAATTCAAAAACTTCGTCCATAAGCTGCGCCATGAATGCTGTCCCTCTGTCGGTTATTACAATGGAGGGAGCACCGTGACGCAATACGTTGTGCGGTAAAAAAAATTGCGCTACTTCTGAAGCCGTGGCTGGGGGGATCGCCTGTATCTCCGCATAGCGCGTTAAAAAATCAGTCGCGACGATTACCCAATAGTTGCCGTCGGCAGACAGAGGAAACGGTCCGAGAATGTCCATGCCAAGTTGGTCGAAAGATGTGTGAGGTGCTTCCATTGGGTTAAGTAAGCCAGCCGGCTTCACGAATGGTGTCTTTCGGCGCTGGCATCACGACAGCCTTTAACGTACTGTTTGACGATTACCGCAAGCCTGGGCCAATAATATATCTCGCTTACTCAAGCGAGTATTCTTGAGAAGCCTAAATGGCCAAATGTGGGATCGTCATGGCAAGCGAAAGGACGTCGTCTCGCATGTCTCTTGGAACCACCATGAGGTAAGCACGGCTGGTCGAAGGGGCGTTCTTCTTGCACAGCACGCTGTCTCGTAGACAGAAGGATGTCAACGAGCGGGACAGATGGCGTGGTAGGGCTGTGCCGTGGCCCCCTAGACGATCGATGATTAGTCGAATCTCAGCGTCGTCGTGCTGCTGTCTGATCAAGTTCGATGAACTAATGGTGCCCAGGAAGCCGTCATCGTTCTCTGTTTTCTGACTGGTAGGATCAATGGATGCGCGGGACAGTGTGTCAGCGTCTTCATGCTTACGGCTACGCTTATAAACGATGGTAACGTCAAATTTGTGTAGCTGCAAGCGCCATCGTGCCAGTCGTCCTGAAGGTTCGCGCGTGCTTGCCAACCAGCAGAGAGCATGGTGGTCCGCCACTACTTTGAAAGGACGACCATTGAGGTAGGGGCAAAACTTGATGATCGCCCACATGACTGCGAGGCACTCTTTCTCCGTAGTCGAATAATTCGCCTCGGCACGGGACAGGGAGCGACTGGCATAGGCTATAACTCTTTCCACTCCGTCCTGACGCTGGACGTCGGCCAATGTTACAGGCATCGGTATGCACCTCAGTATCAGCATCATCGTCAAAATGCGGAAAAACGGGTCCTAACTGCAGGCACTGTCGTAATTCAGCAAAAGCCGTCTGTTGCTCATTATGTCAGGCAGATGGCGTGTCATCCCTTGTAAGGTGAGTTAGGGGTTCCGCTGTCTTCGAAAAGCCCTTAGTAAACCGGTGATAGTAGGCGCACAAACCCCGGAAGTGCCGGGAGGCCTTCTTACCGGGAGGAGCTGGAAATCCGGCCACAGTGACAAGCTTGTCTGGATCGGGCGGACCCCTTTGGCGCTGTTGCGTCCTGAATGGGCAGTGGGCATCTTTTGGGTGTTTCCCCCTATGCCTCCCCCTTCTTTAGCGGCCGCCTACCTGGCGACGCTGGGAGACACCGGCTGGGACGCGATGACAAAGAAGCTCACGAACCGGCCACAACCGCCACCCTTACTGGAAGCGGGGACAAGCACGAAGGTCACTCTCCCGACAATGACAAGATAGTCGTCACGGAGAGCAAGAAACCAAGTCGTCGACTTTCTTGGGAGGAGTGTGAATCCTCTGTTTCCGGAGTGCCTCTTCTTTGCTTCCGAGGGTGCAACATTAGAGGCGGAGCTCCGACTAGAATCTGACTACTTGTTTCAATATGTAAATAAACGTTTCTCTTTCGCTCCTACTCCCGGACGTACTCATCACCATACCTGGCGGATTACTGACTTTAACTCAACCCCGAGGCGCAACAACTGGATGGCTGCGGTGAGATCGGCACTTCAACCAACGCCAGTCGCCGGCATCTGGTTCGCGATCAATTGGATGGCGGTGGTGAGATGGACCCTGAAGCCAACGCCAGTCACCAACAACTGATTACAGCGGGAACTGTCCAGTTCTGCTCACCTATCCCACTGCACCGGAATTGCAGGAGGGGGTGGACATCCCGGGCTGGTTTTGCCGGGTGCCTATTAGTTTTGGGGTACAAACGTTTTCCCCCTCACTGCCGCCGCGGTCCTCCGAGTCCAGACACGCAGCGTGAGCTCCCCCTCTTAGCCGTGCAGGGATATGCACCTGCACGTTGCCCGTGACGCACCCCGTGGAGGTGGGGAGAGCCCTAGTCCAGAGGCCGCGACTCCACTCAGGCTAGATTACACGGACACGCCACCATCCGCATCGTCCAGGCACCTCTGGATCATGAATGAATACCAGACTCAACCGGGGACCCGACTTCTGAGATCCGACATCCGAGCTGTGGCCTCCAGTGAGCTGGATTACAGGGGTGCGCAACCAACCCCCAGCCCTAACAGCACAGTAATTGACTCTCCCAAGGAACGCAATTCCATCCAAGACTTCCAAGAAGTTAGATTACAGAGGCGTACCAATGCCCAGCCAATTCGGTATGGTTCCTGCTCAGTGAGCAAAGATGGTACTCTTCCTTGGATGCAAGCCGGGGGTACACGAATTCAGCCGGCTCCATTCTATGCGCTACTCGGCTGGATTACAGCGGCAAGACAGAGCCTGCAGCCAACGCCAATCGCCAACTGGTTCGCGAGCGGCTTGATGAACCCAGCGCATCATGACTGCACGGTACAGGGTGAGTGGCTGGCTTTGCGCTTGAGTCATCGGATGTTTCAGCCTAGACTCTAAAACCAGATGGGGCGTGTACAACTGCCCATTTTGAAACTGTGGTTGTTGCGCATCTCAGCGGAAAGCATCTTTCTGCATTGATCTGAACCAACTACTAAAGCCAGACCTCATACTTGTGTGGGGAGTAATTGGGACGTGGAGACCTACCGGAATTGTAATCAGTTAAAGGCGACCCAGGATTTACGTCTTCTTGCAATTGATTCGATGTGGTGGAGGCAAACTTGGGGACTTGGTGCTTCTGCTGTGTATAGGCGTTTGGTTTCTCCTATATTTTCCAGGCTTCAAATTATCTTGGGCAAACCGTATTGAACCTCAGGTAGTTTTTTTACTTGCATTGCAAGTTTTGCGGGTTTCGCAGCAAGTATTGTGGAATAGCTGAGCGAAAGCCTAAAGTAGTGACCATGTAACTCATGACTTTGACGAAAGCTAGCTTGTTGCGGTTGTGTGAAGAGATGGACGTAGAGATAGAGGATGACAAATCAGAAGCCGAAATTAGTCATTTTAGAAATTAACCGTTATCATGGATACTTTGATACCTCGCCACCCTAATTTTTAAAGAATAGGAACATGTAGCCATTGAGCATATGAGAAAGAGTTTAAAAGACAGGACTGGATTAGGCAACAATACGAAGAGATAGAAGCTCTCAATCAAGAGATTGAAAGATTGGAACAGGGTTTTGAAGTGGAGCAGCAGAAATGTCAGGCACCCGTAGAAGTAGCGCACAGAAGGTGCGAAGCATTAGCACGCATGGTTCTACCGACGGTAGAATAACAGGTTGAATTTTGTGAGCCTAAATGAACATTCACAGGTGATGCCAGATCCGTAGACCGTGGCGTAGTTGTTGAGGAGAGCGTTGATGGGGACCGGATTGAGCGCGACAAGATATTGTGCCAGTGGAATACTAGATAAGCAGCTAGGCCAGCTGTGGACGATTTGGAACAGTTGTCTTGGGAGTACGTCGCGAGTTTGGCTTTTGCAGAAGTCTGAAGTGACACCGATTCGTCAGAAAAGAGCACCAGTGTAGAGTCCAATCCGTCAGAAAAGTGCGCTAAGGCACAATGTAGGCAGGACAGTGCAGTTGTGGTAAGCTCCAAAGTATGCGAACTACGTTGCGAAAAGGGAAATAACTGCATATTCTCTAAGTGTTTGAAGCTCTCCGCCAATCGAGGTACTGTGCGGTTGAGATGGAAATAGTGACCGATGATATAAGTGCCGGTCATCACGAGATGCGAGCGGAAGGCTCGGAAATGAGCACCAGAAAGCATGCTAAGAGAAAGTGGCGTCGCAGATTCAAGAATACGTCAAATAAAAGGCAGCGCGGCCGAATAAAGACGCTAAACCCTCTGTTGAGCGCAGTCAAAGGGTTCAAAAACCCGTTTTTTACATGGAATGTTTCCAGCCAGAACGCGTTCCAACCGCCGGACGAGAAAGAAAAGAAAGGGTGATCGGCGCGAAGGTGGACAAAAACGAAGCTGGCGCGAAGGGGGCAATTATGTTCCTCCTCGTTCGGTTCTTTTTAAGGTGTGTGAGGCATGACACAGAGAGCAAGCCAGTAAGGCGACGCGAATTGGGCATGCGCGACAGTGAAATCGCAGTGCCATGCGTAGAAGGAATGTTGCCTGTTTGTAACGTGTCGGCGGTCGGCAGCGCGGAGAATGACCTATGTGCCCTTTGTATTCTCTTGTTAACAAGAAGGGCCCTGAGACCACGCCCGCCTCGAGTACGGCTTAAAGATATGGCACAGCCATATTCTACTCGGAATGAAAAGCGACGAAGGTATTGTGAAAACATCGTTTTATTTATTTGTTTGTTTATTTCAGTGTTTGGGTAAACATTTTGAGATCTCCGGTCTAAAGATGGTTTCAACAAGCAAGTTTTCAGCTTTGTAATTTGTTTCTTTAGAATCTCACCGATATTCTGAAAGAGATGGTTTGCGCGTGCATAAATTTTTGAAGCTTTGTATTCTTGATATGACGTTCTCATGTTAGCAAGTAGGCTTCTTCTTTTTTTTTTCTTGATGTGAGATACGCTTGCAGTGTCAGATTCAGGCTATTTCTTTGAAGCCTGTAGTGGCGCGCTTGATTATCAGTTTACCTTTCGTTAGTGTTCACGAGATTATTTATTGAAAGTAAAGCGCGTTACTGGGAGGATACGTTGTGTAACTTTGCCTTTTATACAAAGGTGTTTGTGCCGTTCCTTTAAGGCGTGTCTTAAGGCGTCTCTAAGGCGTGTCTCTGGAGTAATTTATTTAGTCACGTTGTTAAGCTTCCGGTAGTCGACGCAGAAGCGTAACGTTCCGTCTTTTTCTTTCACAAAAATGACCGGAGACGACCACGGGCTGTTGCAGGGTTCGCTTACGCCATCGTCAAGCACCTCCTGGATTTGCGTACCTGTGGCTTCGCGTTCTTTTGCCGCAACGCGGTAAGGCTGCTCGCGTATCCGGCGTGCGTCTTCGTACGTGATGATCCTGTGTCTAGTGATGGAAGTCTGGCGTACCGTTGGAGAATATGCGAAACAGGTCCTCAATTCAAGAAACAATTTGTGCAGAGCTGTCTGGCTATCGGTGGACAGTTCAGAATTGATGTCGAGATAGCCCAAATATGTGTCTGCTGTCTCCGTTACTTCTGTCGTGAAACAGTTGTTAACCTTTGGTACTCCGTCTGCAAACGCTAACGAAGTGCCGTTGCTAAAGGTGGTAACAAGCAATTGCGAATGGCGATCACGAAGCTGTATAACACATACGATCACACAAACACCTTGCTTCAGTAGGTGTTCCAAGTTACTCTCGGCCACTACTCCGCCATCGCGTAAGCCACAACATGTGACGTCGACGAGGACACTGGCTTGTGGAGGAAGCGTTACATTGTCTGCAAAAAAACGGAGTACGTCGTCGCGCCGTTGGCCGTCCTGCACGTCGATTGCTCGTTCGCCTGAGAATGCGATACGACGCTCTTGCAGATCAATATTAGCGGGGTACTCCTGGTGGAAGTCGACCCCAAGAATAACGTCGCGGTAGCATTCGCGTAAGATGAGGCAGCTCGCTACGAATCTAGATCCATGAATGGGCACCTTCGCCATCCTTGGCCGCCAGCCGTCCGAATCTGGGAGTTGCACCAGGGCGTGATTACTTTCTTCAGCTGCGTTGCCATTTTCCCGCTTAATATCGAGTGGTCGGGGCAGGTGTCTAGTAAAGCACTAACGGCGTAATCGTAAATAGACACTGGTGTATCGAGCGAAAGCCGGTCGTCCCGTTCAGCTGCAGGTGATGTCGGATCGGTATCTTTCCGTATCTGCGTCGATCGGAGGTCTTCAGCACTTCGACCGTCAGGGACCTCGCCCCCAAAGATCACCTCACTTAGTTTTTCCGCCGGGGACTGGGCGACCGCTCGGGAGAATACCACTGCGGTAGATGTGAAAATCGTCTCGAAGACGGCGATCGCGACTGGCGGTGGCAACCGCTGCTGAGAGATGTCTTCAATGTCGCGGAGTGGCTGGCCGTATCGGGGCGGCGGCGAGTATGCGGAAAAGCCGCAAAGCCCAAGGCGCCGGTAAGGGCACTGGCGGCACAAGTGGTCAGCTTTACCGCAATGGAAGCACAGAGGCCGGTGATCCGGTGTGCGCCAAACATCCGACGGAGCGTGCGTCTGTCGTCGACGTAGTGAACCGGTTGCTCCTAACGATGGGCAATTGGAGCGGTATGAGCAAAGGGCGGCGGCGTGTACCCAGCGCCGTATAGTACGACATCAGCTGCGCGCACTGAAGTGACACTGTAGGAGGAGCACGCACGAACAGCGGCGGAGTGGAAGCAGGGCGCTTTAAGGTTCCCGCGTAGGTCGCACGGTAGTATTCAGGAGGTATTGCTGCAGGGTTATCAGGAGGCAAGGCGTCACGGACGCCTGGTGCAGTTCGTCCTTGATAATACTTGCTATGGAGCTTACCGTAGGGTGCGGTGTTACGGCGGCCTTTTGCAACTATTCACGCACTACAGAGCGAATGAGTTCTCGCAGACAGTCACAGCTGCTTCCTATGGCCGTGTAAATGTCAGCAGCAGACATGCTGTTCGCTTGGCGCTCATACAGGTTCGAGCGATGCAGAAGCATCTTTTCCATGGTCAGGGCCTCGGACAAGAACTCCGCGACTGTCTTCGGAGGGCTCCGTACGAGGCCAGCGAAGAGTTGCTCCTTGACACCGCGCTTCAGATCCCGTAACTTCTTCTCGTACGTCATTCTTGGATCAGCTCGTCTGAAAAGCCGCGTCATCTCTTCGATGTATGTGGTCAAAGTTTCGTTTGGCAACTGGACGCGGGCCCGAATCGCTCGTTCGTGGTGATCACCACTAGTGTAGGTCTCCAGAAGGTGACGAAAAATTCGCGCCACGACGTCAGTTGCTCCTCACGGATCTGAAACCACGTACGCGCGCCATCTTCCAGGTAGAAGTAGACGTGCCTCAGTTTTGCCGCGTCGTTCCATTCGTTCAATGCGGCCACGCGCTCGAAGTCGACCATCTAGTCTTCCACATCTTCGAACACTGTGCCATGAAACGTCGTCCGGAACCTTGGGCTTTCAAGTGTGTAACGGTTCAGCATCGGGCTTGCTGTACCGCTGAGGGCGGTTAGAACGGAAGCGCTGGTTATACCGTTTGATGTGGTAGGAACCGTAGCGTCGACGACTTCCGGGGACAGTCCCCTGATTCTGCGGCTGGCCCGATGCACGGTAATGTCGGCTGGCGCAGGATTCGTAATGCGGATCCTTGGAGGGGTCTGCAACATTCGTGAGGGCGTCTACTCAGCACCTTCACAAGTTTGTCACGAGCCTCCAGAAGTACTCTTGGGGGTTCATTAAACTGTTGAACAGCTGGCTCCAGTGAAACGCGTCCGTCGGAGCGGGCTCTGGAGCAGGGGAGACGCGCATGTCTTTCTTCGTTCTATCGGGCTCCACCCACTCTTGCCCTCGACCCACTACCAACAAATCGTAATATATATATATATATATTGTCACGAAGATAATTATAACGAGCTTGCCGAAAGAGAACAGCCTTCTTTTATGATGGCCGACACTCAAGAGAACGCGCGCACACCTGCGCCCTTCGTCGTCTTCTCTCTGGCGATCTTGTGCCTGTAGTGGGCAGCTGACTTATCACGATCGGTGCCTGTAGTGGGCAGCTTACTTCGCGTCATTACTCCCCACGTGAAAAGCGACCGTCCCGGTCGCCGGTTGGAGAAGGTAAAGGGCGACAGAGAGCGTGGGAGAGAGTTGATCAGAGGGGCACTTCTTCGCGGGCGTAGTACGGCTTCATACGTACTACGTGCACAATCTCGGCTCGTGCTCGCCGTCGGCTCGAGCTCATATTGGTACTCTGAGGGACGACCTCGTAGTTCACGTCGCTGAGTCGCCTGACGATCTTGTACGGGCCAAAGTATCGGCGCAGTAATTTTTCTGACAGCCCCTGATGACGGATGGGTGTCCACACCCAAACATAGTCGCCGGGTTCGTACTGGATGTGCCTTCGGCCACTGTTGTAACGGCGGGCGTCGGTACTCTGTTGGTTGCGGATGCGGTTGCGAGCAAGCTGTCGAGCTTCTTCGGCTTTCTGGATGATGTCGTCAGCGTTGTCACTTCTTGTTCCGTTGTCTACCGGGAGCATAGCGTCTAAAGGTGTTGTTACGCAGCGCCCATAAACCAGTTCAAATGGTGTGAATCGGGTGGTTTCCTGCACGGCCGTATTGTATGCAAATGTCACGTATGGTAAAATTTGGTCCCATGACTTGTGCTCTACGTCAACGTACATGGAGATCATATCGGCCATAGTTCTGTTGAGGCGCTCGGTTAGTCCATTAGTTTGTGGGTGATAGGCCGTGGTTTTCCGATGATTGGTGTGGGTCAGCGTGACGATCTCTTGCATTAAGTCAGCAGTAAACGCAGTTCCTCGATCGGTTATTAAGATTGAAGGGGCCCCATGACGTAGTACGATGTCATGGACAAAAAACATCGCGACTTCTGTAGCCGTTCCGCGGGGCACAGCTTTGGTTTCTGCGTACCTCGTTAGGTAGTCCGTTGCGACGACTATCCATTTGTTTCCTGTGGACGACGTAGGGAACGGACCGAGGAGGTCCATTCCCACCTGTTGAAACGGTGCTGGAGGAGGGTCCAGGGGTTGCAGAAGACCAGCAGGTTTCAAAGGTGGAACCTTGCGCCGTTGACAATCACGGCAGCTTCTCACGTAGCGCTGAACGGACGAGAATAGTTGTGGCCAGTAATACTTTTGACGTATGCGCGCTAACGTCCTGGCGAAGCCTAAGTGTCCGGCACACGGGTCGTCATGACACGCCTGCAGTACTTCTTCGCGCAGCGAAACCGGGACGACAAGAAGGAACGTTTCTTGGCTGTGTTCGGAGTTCTTTTTGTAGAGCACGTCGTTCCGGAGGCAGTAAGAAGTCAGACCGCGTGAGATCGGTCGTGGGACAACAACGTCGGCTCCCTGAAGGTATCTAATGAGGGGAAGCAATGTACTGTCTGCACGTTGGAGGTCAGCCATCTCGACTGTGTCCACTACACCGAGAAACGGAAAATCTTGCTCTACGTCACAGGGCTTCCAAGGTATAGGTGCACGTGAGAGGCAGTCAGCGTCGCCGTGCTTCTGTCCGGATCGATATACCACAGTGACGTCGTACTCCTGAAGGCGGAGGCTCCAACGAGCGAGGCGGCCTGAAGGGTCCCTAAGACTCGCAAGCCAACACAGTGAGTGGTGGTCACTTATTACGCGAAAAGGGCGGCCGTAAAGGTAGGGTCGGAACTTGCCGATGGCCCAAACGACAGCTAGACACTCCTTTTCAGTCGTGGAATAGTTGACCTCTGCCTTTGTGAGGCTGCGGCTCGCGTAGGCTAGTACTCGTTCGGCGCCGTCTTGCCACTGAACGAGTATAGCACCGAGCCCCACGTTGCTGGCGTCTGTGTGGATTTCTGTGTCAGCCTTGTCGTCGAAATGCGCGAGTACGGGGGCTGTTTGCAGTCGCTTCCGCAATTCTGTAAAGGCTTCCTGTTGTTCTTCCGTCCACTCGAAGGGTACATCTTGGCGTGTGAGTCTCGTTAATGGTTCGGCGATCCTTGAAAACCCCTCGACAAAACGACGGTAGTAGGCGCAGAGACCTAAGAATCGCTGAACTGCCTTCTTGTCTGTTGGACGCGGGAACTCAGCGACGGCAGCTAGCTTCTCGGGGTCTGGCCGAACACCGCGGGGGCTGACTACGTGTCCGAGAAACTTTAGCTCCTGAAAGCCAAAATGACATTTCTCAGGCTTGATAGTCAGATTTGCTTTGCTGATTGCGAGGAGTACATTTTTGAGTCGTTCGAGATGTTCATCAAACGTTCTGGAAAACACCACAACGTCGTCTAAGTAGACTAAGCACGTCTGCCATTTCAGTCCAGAGAGAACAGTGTCCATCATCCGCTGAAATGTGGCAGGTGCGGAACACAGGCCGAATGGGAGGACTTTAAATTCATATAATCCATCAGGAGTCACAAATGCCGTTTTTTCGCGGTCACGCTCATCTACTTCGATCTGCCAGTACCCAGACTTGAGATCCAACGAGGTGAAAAATTGGGCGTGGCGTAGACGGTCCAGAGCGTCATCGATCCGTGGCAGAGGATAAACGTCGCGTTTGGTGACACTGTTAAGCCGTCTGTAGTCTACGCAGAAGCGTAGTGTGTTGTCCTTCTTTTTAACTAAAACGACGGGTGACGCCCATGGACTTATGGACGGCTGAATCACGTCATCATTTAACATTTCTTGAACCTGGCGCTTTATCACCTTCCTTTCCGTAGGCGCAACGCGGTAAGCATGCTGACGAACGGGGCGTGCTGACTCGTCCGTAGGAATGCGATGCTTCGTAACGGAGGTGCGCCGTACTTTAGACTCGGTAGAGAAGCAGCCAGAGAAGTCGTTGATAAGGTCCAGTAGCTGCTGTTTCTGTCGTTCCGATAAGCCCGGGTTAATCTGAATGCGATCGCTCAGGTTGGCCTCTATCGATGAATTAGGGGAAGCAGTTTCTAGCGAGGCGACATCAGTGAAGGCAGCAATTTGATGGAGGAAGGCGACAGCTGTGCCTTGCGGTAAGTGCTGGTATTCGTTGCTGAAGTTTGTCAGCAGGACTAATGAGCGTCTGTGCTGAAGCTGAACGAGGCCCCGTGCAATGCAGATGTTCCGCTCAAGCATTAACGGAATGTTTGCCTCGGCGATGCCCTCATAGCCGTCGAATGCGTCGCACGTTACCAGGGTCAGTAGGCTGCTTCTTGGCGGTACCGTTATGCTGTCTTCGACGATGCGCAAGGCGTTTTCGGTGGGATTCTCGTCGCCAGCGTCGCTTGCTATAGCTTTTGCCGTAGAGAACGTCACGCTCGATTTTTCCAGGTTAATTATGGCTCCATTCGCCTGTAGAAAGTCCATGCCGAGTATCAAGTCCCTCGAGCAGCTGGGCAGAATAATGAAGACCCCGACGTACGTAAATCCACAAATATTTACCCGAGCGGTGCATCTGCCCACGGGAATTAATAGATGCCCTCCAGCAGTACGGACATGCGACCCAGTCCACTGCGTAAAAACTTTCTTTAACTTTGACGCAAGCTCTCTGCTCATAATCGAGCTGTCCGCACCAGTGTCAATTAAAGCAGTAACTTCTTCGTCGTCTATGGTAACCAGTATGTCTGACGTTACCACTTGCCTTTGGGCACTAGAGTGTGACTGAACGTCGGTGCTTTGTCGTCGTTGTCGTCGTGATGGAGGATATTCGAAGCGCTCGGCGTCAGCGGCCTCACCTCCGGAGGTCGCTGGACTCAGTTTTCCGGGTTTGCAGGGCTGGGTGAACGACGCCTACGAGCGTCTCGATGAAATGAGGGACTTGGCGATCGGTATCGAGCAGGCGATGCAGAACGGGGCTCGTGCCTTCGCTGCTCGAATGAACTGTCGCGACTCGCGATGAAGTTCTCTATCTCCATCGGGCGCTGACCAGGTCGTGGACGAGGTGCACCTGGAGGGAACCCGCGGAGGCCCACTCGTCGATAGGGGCACATCCTGTAGACGTGGCCAGCCTCTCCGCAATGAAAACATAGGGGCCTGAGGTCAGGAGCCCGCCAAACGTCGCTTTTTCGGGGCCTCGACTCCTCGATGGACGATGGACTGCGACGCCTGAACACTACTTCAGTCTGTTCGGAGGGGCGCATGACGTTTGAGGGGCCGTACAGCGACGGTCGTCGTACGGCGTCCGCATAAGTCATTCGGACTGGCTCCCGCTGTTGTGGTACCTCGTAGCGTTCAGGAGCTTGGACGGCTTGCCTAATCTCGTCGCGCACTATCTCCGCCACAGAAATTCGCGCTGTCGGCGCGTCGGTTAGCTGCATTTTGTGGAGCTCTTCTCTTACCACAGCCCTGATCAATTCGCGTAAGTCCTCGAGGTTGTTTTCCGAGGTCATGCTAGAGGGGCTGTGTGAAAGTTCCATCACGTTGCGGTTGTATTGTCTGGCACGCTGCCGAAGGGCCCTTTCCATTGCTGTCGCTTCAGCAAGGAAGTCTGCCAGTGTTGTGGGCGGATTCCGAATAAGTCCAGCAAAGATCTCTTGCTTCACACCTCGCATCAAATGTCGCACCTTCTTGTCTTCGGCCATTGAGGCATCCGCACGTCTGAACAGCCGAGCCATGTCTTCAGTATACGTGGTGACGCTCTCGTTCGGGGCTTGGAATCTTGCCTGTATTGCCAGCTCCGCTCGCTCCTTCCTGTCCATGTTAGAGTATGTGGCGACCAGCTGCTGTCGGAATTCGTGCCACGAAGTCAATGTCATTTCATGGTTATGGAACCACGTCCTCGCGGAGTCTTGGAGCGCGAAGTACACGTTGCGCAACTTGCGGTCTTCGTTCCATCCGTTGCATTCGGCGACCCGCTCGAAATGGTCTAGCCAATCTTCCACGTCTTCAGTAGCATCTCCGTGGAACGCAATCGGCGTCTGTGGCTGGTTGAAGATGATCTGCGCCGGCGAAACAGCCGCAGCAGCAGGAGGCTGTGGGCTCAGGTTCATCGTCCGGATACGATCGGGCAACAGACCGTGCTCAGGTTGGAGCCCTTGAAGACGGCGGCTGGTGCGTACGTGCACAGGAGTAATCTCTCCCGGACTACTCACTGGGGATGAGTCAGGGGTACGCTGCGTCTCCGGCAATGGTATCATATACCCAGCACCTCCACCAGTAAAATGTCACGAAGATAATTATAACGAGCTTGCCGAAAGAGAACAGCCTTCTTTTATGATGGCCGACACTCAAGAGAACGCGCGCACACCTGCGCCCTTCGTCGTCTTCTCTCTGGCGATCTTGTGCCTGTAGTGGGCAGCTGACTTATCACGATCGGTGCCTGTAGTGGGCAGCTTACTTCGCGTCAATATATATATATATATATATATATATATATATATATATATATATATATATTGACACATGCCGTCACATATGAGCCATCTGCTGGGGCACTTACACGCTTAGGGGTTGGAAGAAGAAGATAATGTTCTTCTTTTGGTCCGGTTCCGGCAAAGACGTGGCTTTCTGGCTGTCTCTGTTGTTTCGCCCGCGACATTACTGGTGGATGTGCTGGGTAAATGCACCTTCGCTCCCATGTTTCCGCTATCACTCCTAGCACCTTACAGACAGCCACAGCTCCCACAGCAAGAAGCAGCCGCCGCCTGCAAGGACTACCACCCGAATTCGTTCCCTTGTCATCGAGACTGGAAATCACAATGTCTACGACCACTACAAACCAGGCGAGCCAAAGCAACGATGCCCAGTATTCTCTTCCGCATGTTTTTCATGCGCCACAGACACCCAGACCGTTCCACGGAGACACTTTTGAAGATGTTGACGACTGGCTGAACCACTTCGATCGGGTTGCCAGCATCAACGAGTGGGATGATGTTCGCAAGCTGCGGAGAGTTTACTTCGCGCTAGAAGACTCTGCGAAGACGTGGTATGTGAACCATGAGGGTTCCTTTGCGACATGGCAAGAGTTTAGCCGACAGCTCCGCGATGCGTACCACAACGTAGAAAGAAAGGACAGAGCTGAACAAGCCATCTCTTCTAGGAACCAGTGGCTCAACGAGAGAGTCTCAATGTTTGTCGAGGACATGCTTCGTCTTCTAAAACGCGCAGACCCTGCAATGCCCGAGGAAAAGAAGGTGCGGCATTTAATGCGTGGAGTCAAGGAACAGCTTTTCGCCGGACGCGTATGCAATCCTCCAACAACTGTGGCCGAGTTCGTGAGTGAGGCAACCACGATGGAGTGTACTCTCCAGCAGCGGTCGTCACAGTACGAATGCCACGACATCACGGCTACTGCGTGCTCTCCTGGTTCCGACAGCGAGAAGCAGGCCCTCGCAGACTTCATACGAAGCGTTGTGCGTGACGAACTGCGGCAACTCCAAGCAGTGGCACCAGTGGGACCCCTAGCACCGATAACAGCACTTGCGGACGTCATCCAGAGTAAAATCAGACAGGCGGTGCAACCACTCACACCACCAAGACCTGAGGTCCCTGTGCTAACATATGCGGCGGCACTGAGGGCTGCTGCACCACCCTCTACAGATCCCATCATGTGTACAGTGGACCAGGCTACACATCTGTTCCCGGACACCTCTTCGCGTCTGCTACCCGGCTCAAGGTACCCGAGCGTATCGACCACCTAATCACGCAAGACAGAGCGTTACTGAGGGAAGTGTATGGCGCTCGTCGGATAACCGTCCACAATGCTACCACTGTGGCGAAGCGGGTCACGTGTACCGCGACTGCCAGTACCGCCAGCTAGGTCTCCGGGGCTTCCATCCCGGCGCGCGGTGCCCACGTTACGGTGAGCGTCCCCGCGAAATCCAAGCGTATACGGGCCAGTGAATGCCATCGACTGTTCGGCGCCGCCAATCGCGATCACCGTCCCCTCGCTAGTTCTTGTCACCTAGCTTGCCCTCATCGTCTTACGCTCCCCTAAGGAACCGCTTACCGAGCCCCCGCAGGGGAAACTAGGAACCGCGACTTCTGGCGGTGAAGTCGCTTTCGAACGAACATTCCGAGAACCCCCCCTTCCCCCCCCCCCCCTCTGCAACGACTCGGCGACGATCGTTCCGGTTTTTCTTTATTTTCCGGCAGTACTAAGATTATTTTTGCTGACATCGCCGTAGTTGTTGATAATCATGCTGTCACTGCCCTCGTCGACACCGGTGCCGATTATTCAGTTATGAGCGGCGCACTGGCATCTAAATTGAGGAAAGTCACCATGCCGTGGCAAGGGCCCCAGTTACGCACCGCAGGTGGCCATCTTGTGATGCCAACTCGAATGTGCACGGCACGTATTCGAATCCGTGCGACGACGTTTCACGGGGTCTTTCCTCGTATTACCTGTGTGCTCCCGCTCAATAATCCTTGGAATGGACTTTCTTTTTGAATACGGCGCAATCATTGACTTACGCGAGTTGCTATTGTCGTTCGAGGACCCGTTTTCCTTCTGAAGCTGACAACACCCAATTACCGAAGACCGCGCGACGTGTGTCCGATGAATCCGTGACTCTGCCCCCTCGCAGCAGCCAGTTTGTCGGTGTGGAATGTGAGCAGGACGTTCCCCACGCTGTAATTGCGGATGCAAAATTGTCTTTCCTTGTCGCACGACAAATATGCGTTGCCAGAGGAGTATTCAGCCTCGAAGCAGACAGGCTTACCTGCTAGTCACGAACTTCAGTGAGGAATATCGTCATCTTACAAGACGCACCGCGATTGCATACTTTGCTGAAATTGCCGACATCAACGGTCCGCCAGTATTAGCTGCTTTTTCGCTGCGTGAACATTCTGCCAAGGCGTTTGCGAGCACTCTCGATGTGAACCCGAGCCTACCATCAGAACAACGAGAAAGGTTTCTGGATGTACTTGATTCTTTTCGAGATTGTTTCGCTACAACGACGAAGGTTAACCAGACGCCGCTTGCCCAGCATCCCATCATTACCGAACCTACCGAAAGGCCCGTTCGCCAACATGCCTATAGGGTATCGCAAAAGGAACAAGACGCTAGACGTCACCAAGTTCCAAAGATGTCGTCAAGATGACGTCAAAGTTGAGTCAAGATGACACCAAGTTCCAAAGATGACGTCATCTAACCATCGACCAGTCCCTGGGCTTCGTACTTTGGGCTTTTCCATGGATTATCGAAAATTAAATAAGATCACGAAGAAAGACGTTTATCCCCGGCCCGAATAGATGAATCCTTGGATCGCATACGCAACGCTAGCTACATTTCTTCCATGGATTTACGCAGTGGCTAGTGACAAATCGCAGTTGACGCGCGTGATCGTGAAAAGCCCGCTTTTATTACTCCTGACGGCCTCTACCAGTTCAAGGTGCTTCCTTTTGGGTTATGCTAAGCGCCAGCTACTTTTCAAAGAATGATGGACACGGTCCTCTCTGGGCTGAAATGGCAATCTTGTCTCGTTTACCTCGACGACGTGGCGGTCTTTTCGGACATGTTTGCACAACACGTCCAGCGCCTTTAGACAGTTCTTTAGACAATTCTAAAAGCTGCACTTTCTCTAAAACCCGAGAAATGTGATTTTGGGTACGAAGAACTCAAGTTTCTAGGTCACGTTGTGAGCCATGCCGGCATCCGCCCAGACCCCGAGAAAACGAGCGCCGTCGCCACATTTCCCGTGCCAACAAATAAGCGCGATCTACGCCGATTTCTGGGGCTCTGTGCCTACTACCGACGCTTTGTCACAATGTTTTCTAAATCGCTGAACCCCTGAACCAACTTACGAAGGAAGGCATCCCGTTGTTTGGGTCAGGATCAGGGCCTCGTATTTGATACCCTCCGAAACCTTCTCCAGGCCCCACCTGCACTCGGTCACTTTGAGGAAAATGCTGACACAGAGTTGCACACAGACGCCAGCAACGTCGGCCTTGGAGCTGTCTTGGTTCCGTGGCAAAATGACGTAGAGCGTGTGATTGCCTATGCGAGCCGAACGTTATCCGCTGCCGAGAAAAGCTGCTCTGCCACAGAAAAAGAATGCTTAGCCGTTGTCTGGGCCATAACAAAGTTTCGGCCATACTTGTACGGTCGCCCATTCAGAGTAGTCAGCGACAACCATTCCCTTTGCTGGCTCGCGAATCTCAAAGATCCCTCAGGTCGCCTGGCGCGATGGAGCCTTCGACTGCAAGAATTTGACGTCACCATCGTTCACAAGTCAGGACGCAAACACCCGACGCTGTCTCTCACGTGCACCAGTCGGAAGTGCTCCCGCTGACCTTGAAGAGGACGATAGTTTCATTTCTGCGGTATCAGTAACAGACATGGCTCAACAACAGCGCGACGACTTGGAACTCAGCCCTCTCATTGACTACCTGGAAGGGCACAGTCAAGTCTTCCTCGAAGATCCCCACGCGCGCTAGCCTCCTTTTGTTTCCGGGATGGCGTCCCTTATAAGAAGAACTTTGACCATACGCAAGCTATATACTGCTAGTTGCGCCGACCCTCACTTGGTGACGATATTTACGAGCCTGTCACGACGAACCATCGTCCGGACACCTGGGGTACACACCCACGTTGGAACGAATTCGTCGCTCTTACTACTGGCCACGTCTCACAAAGACTGTGAAGCAGTACGTTCGCACATGTCGCGACTGCCAACGACGTAAGCCTCCACTTGTGCGG
This sequence comes from Dermacentor silvarum, assembly GCF_013339745.2. Lineage (NCBI taxonomy): Eukaryota > Metazoa > Arthropoda > Arachnida > Ixodida > Ixodidae > Dermacentor > Dermacentor silvarum. The sequence goes on along the minus strand of NC_051163.1, from coordinate 118,998,713 downwards.
TCAGCAGGACTGCTACAACCAATAGCAATACCGCTGAGGCCCTTTCATCAGATGTTATGGACTTACTGGGATCCTTCCCCACGTCTTCGTCCGGCAATCGGTGGATTGTGGTCGCTACCGATTACCTAATGCGGTACTGTGAAACAAAGGCACTCCCAAAAGCTACCGCAGCAGACATCGCCCATTTTTTCGTGCACAGCATTTTCCTCCGTTTTCGGAGTGCCACCGGTCGTCATTACTGATCGTGAGACAGCTTTCACCGCCGACATGCTACAGGAAGTCTTGAGGCTAAGTGGCACTGCACATCGCAAAACGACGGTTATCACCCCCAAGCGAATGGACTGACTGAACGCCTGAACAAGACAATCGCGGATATGCTGTCGATGTATGTAGCCATTTACCACAGAGCTGGACGATATCTTTCCTTACGTCACTTTTGCGCACCAATACGCAATTCAAGAAAGTACAGGCTTCACACCTTTTCGCTTAGTGCACGGTCGAGAGGTCAACACGATGCTCGACGCCATGCTCATTTCCGACAACTTGGGAATGTTTCACATGGATGCGGCCATGTTCGCCCAGCGCGCCAAGGAGACCCGTAAACTCGCGCGATGCCGTATTCAGTGTCGCCAAACCGCAGACGCACACCGCTAAACTTTCGCCACCGAGCGGTTGCCTACAATCCTGGCGATGAAGTGTGGGTGTGGACCCCCTTCCGACAGCGCTGCCGGTCAGAAAAGTTTCTGCGTCGCTACTTCGGTCCCTACAAGATTGTACGGCGACTCAGTGACGTTACCTACGAGATTCTCCAAAAGGCACCCCAAGAACTCCCGTCGACTTCTTCAAATCTGAAGTGGTTCATGTTTCAAGACTAAAACCACGTTATGGCACCGTGATTCGACCGTCGAGTGACTCTACTACATTGACGACTTAGCGTCGTTCTTTTTGTTTTTTGTTCGTTTTCGTTGTGTCCTGTATTTTTAGGGGCGAAGCTCCTATAGCGGCACCCGTTCCGTCCCCGTCGGTCGTATTAGTAGTGTGTAACAAGTAGTGTGTAACCAGTCTGAGAAAAATGAGAAAAAAAATTCCGAAGTTGTGTCCGTAGCGCGGAATCGAACCAGGGACCCCTCGCTTCCGAGCGCGCGGCGTTAGCCCACTACGCCACGAAGCGGACATGGACACACGCACCACGATGGCAATAAATACCAACATTAACGAAAGGCCGCATTACTAGCGCTTTTTCTAACGCGTTTGTGCTAGCGCGTCACGGCCCGTGTAAGAAGCTGGTGTAAGACGCTGTGGCCTCTCCGCTTACCTTCAACGCGTTTCGAACGCGCTGCCCAAGGCGGTGGCAAGTCAAGTTCAAGTCGAGGAGCGTTTTATGAATACGGGGGGTATACTCTCTCAGCAGTCACGTGATGGCGTCGGCAAACACGGTGCACGTTCCGGCATGTGTAAATGGCTGCGTAAGACGCTGTGGCCGTCCCCTTACTAGAGAGTACTGCACGTTTCTAACGCGTTTGTGCTAGCGTCCCCTTAAGCGGGAGATCCGATGATTCCCTCCGGAGCTTCGCCCACTCATCATCATTCACCCGTGCATATGCTGTGATTTTTTTTACTTTTGTTCCATCTTTCACAGCAGCATAGTCTTACTTCGCGTTACGACACATTTCTTTCGTCTGTATTGTACTCCTCATTTTTTAATATTTTTTACCCTCATTAAAGCATCGAGACGATGCTTCTGTAGGAGAGGGGGAATGGCGCATGCCGTCACATATGAGCCATTTGCTGTGGCACGCACACTCTTAGGGGTTGGAAGAAGAGAACGTTCTTCTGTTGGTCTAGTTCCGGCAAAGACGTGGACTGCTGGCTGTCTCGCTGTGTCACCCGCGACAATATACTATATATATATATATATATATATTGTAGTGGGGAAGAGAGTCCGCAGCCATTGAGAGAGGATGACGAAGCCCAGCCGCCCGGAGAGCGCGAGACAGTGACCGACGCTCTTGGACCGAGGCTGTTGTTACGTATAGTCCATGCTTGTAAATAAACCCCCCTACAGTTTGGTGGAAAGGCGCTGGGTATCTCCTATTCTCCCAACCTGGAACTACGTAGCCGTACCCTGCCTGCAGCGCCAGCGATGACTGAAGAAACCACCACCCAAGGTCCTTCTCAGACTCAACCCCACCGTCTGTCCCGGCGTGCTGCCTCAGCGTCACCCGCCCAATATTCAGCGGGACTGACGACCAATGCGTCGAGGACTGGTGGCAACTCTACCAGAGGGTGAGCGCAGTCAACAAATGGGGACGATGCGACTAGGCTGACCAATGTCATATTTTACTTGACTGGCGTCGCCAGTCTCTGGTTCCGCAATCACGAAGCGGAGATTCATAACTGGGCGTCGTTCAAGACCACTTTTTCGGAAATCTTCGGCCGCCCCGCAGTACGCAAGCTCCGCGCAGAACAGCGACTTCGTGAACGCGCTCAACAACCCGGTGAGAACTTCGCAGTTATATTGAAGACGTCGTCGACTTGTGTAAGCGTATCAACCCGTCGATGCACGAGTCGGATAGATAAAGCAAATCCTGAAAGGAATTGCCGATGAGGCGTTTCAAATGTTATTGGCCAAAGACCCCCAAACCGTCGCAGATGTTGTCGGCTGTGCCAGAGTTTCGACGAATTGCGCAAGCAACGCGCTCAAACTCGACGCCCTCTGGAACAGAACCACTCGATCGCGGCCTTGACTCTGGGTGACCAGAATGCACTGTTGATTCAGATAAAGCAGTTCGTGCGTGAGGAGGTCGCCAGACAACTCTCTACTTTATCGAGTACGCCCGAGCCAGCACAGGCACAACATCTGGCCCCAGTCATACGCCAAACTATCCAGGAAGAGGTCACTGACGCTTTGCCTTTCGCTCGTCCGCTACCTCCGGAGCCTGCGCCCTTGTCGTATGCGCAAGTCGGCGCTGCCGGGCCGCCTCGTCAACCGACCTATTTCGCGTCGGCATCCGTTCGGCCCCCACAAGTTCCGATCAGCCGACCAGTCACCAGAAATCCATGGCGCACTGCGGACAATCTACCCTATCTGTTATTCTTGCGGCTATGCAGGACATGTGGCGCGCTTCTGTCGCCGTCGGCCTCCTGTTCCAATAGATGGCATGCGACCGTCTGCTTACGATCCTGGGCGCTTTGACGGCACAGCGCGGCTACAACAATCCTCTTCGCCCGAGCGCATGCCCTCAGCTACCCGCCGATCTCCATCCCCCCGACGTCGCTCTCTGTTACCTATGCGCCGTCGACCCTGCCCTTCTCACGCGGAAAACTAAACGTCGCAGTTCCCGAGGCACGAACTGCGTCGTCGTCGAAAAATTCAAGTCCTCAAATTTCTCCAGCGAACCTCATTGACGTATTGTGGATGGTTTTTCGTACCCTTGCGCTTGTAGACACTGGTGCTGCCGTTTCAGTGATTGATGTAAAACTTTGCGCTTGCTTCGGAAGGTTACGACGACGTCAACGGGATTATCCCTCCGTACCGCGACTGCACACCATATCAGCCGTTAGCCGCCTGCACAGCCCTCGTCATAATTCAAGATGTTATTTATCCCATTGAGTTTCTTGTGCTACCAGCCTGTTCGCATGATGTCATCCTTGGTTGGGAATTTCTTTCTCGCCATCATGCTGTTATTGACTGTGCTCGTGCCGAGGTGGCGTTCTCTGCGTTGTGTTCCGCGTCGTCTGCACCTACAATGGAAAAGTTGTTGGTCGCTGAGGATACAAACATACCACCCAGTAGTACAGTCCTTGTCTCCGTGTCCCTGTGCCGCTGTTCGTGAGTCTGCAGTTCTCTTTTCACCCTCCGAGAACGTTCAACACCGCAGGAATCTCACGTTGCCTTTTGCCGTTCTCGACATGAGCAACGGTGCCGCATCCTTATTTGTTACGAATCCGTTGCCGGTTCCCTCACCCTCACTCCTTGAAGAGTGTATCGGCACAATTCAGGCGTTCGACGTATCCTTTATCTTCTGTCTTGACGACGTGGACAACTTTCCACCTTAGTGCCTTGACACCTTCTGCTAGTACGCCTGATCGACCGCCTTTAAGTAGTTCGGCTCCGCCATCGACGACGAACTTGCAGAGGTGGACCGCAAGAAACTTCTGGCACTCCTCAACCAGTTTCGAGGCTCGTTTGATTGCCAGAAGACGTCATTAGGCCGCACGCATGCTGTTCTCCATGCGATTGACACCGGCTCACAAGCTCCTCTGCGCCAGCGCCCTTACCGCGTATCCCCTGCTGAGCGTTATGTGATCACCGAACAAGTCAACGACATGCTTCAGCGCGGCATCATTCAGCCGTCCTGCAGCCCCTGGTCGTCGCCTGTTGTTCTTGTAAAGAAAAAGATGGCTCAATCTGCTTCTGCGTCGACTACCGCCGATTGAACAAAGTTACGCGAAAAGATGTGTATCCCCTGCCACGCATCGATGATGCCCTCGACTGCTTGCAAGGAGCCGAATTCTTTTCTTCACTACACTTACGGTCGGTTATTGGCAGGTCCCTATGGCACCATCCGATCGCCCGAAAACTGCCTTCGTAACTCCCGATGGCCGTACGAATTCAATGTTATGCCCTTCGGCCTATGTAATGCCCCATCTACATTCGAAAGGATGATGGACAGTGTCTTGCGTGGGTTGAAATGGAAGACGTGCCTGTGCTACCTGGACGACGTCGTCCTTTTCTCCCCTGATTTCGACAGTCACCTCCGTCGACTTCACGAGGTACTGAGCTGTATGACGCGCGCAGGCCTTCAGTTTAACATCAAGAAGTGCCGATTCGGAGCTCGCAAACTCACCCATCTGGCCACGTAGTCTCTAAGGACGGCGTCCTTCCCGATCCGCAGAAACTTCGTGCTGTGTTGAATTCCCGAAGCCTACCACCGTGAAAGCGCTTCGCAGCTTCCTTGGTCTATGCTATACTTTCGCCGCTTTGTGCAGAACTTTGCTTCTATAATAGCACCACTGACGAAGCTGCTCACCGGCGATAGCTATCTGTCTGGTTGGCCGCCGGCGTGTGATGAGGCTTTCGCAACATTACGCCGTCTCTTGACTTCACCGCCCATCCTACGTCACTTCGACCCTGCCGCTCCGACCGAGGTACACACGGATGCTAGTGGATCGGCCTTGGCGCTGTCCTTACCCAACGTAAGGGCTTCTCTGAGTACGTTGTTGCCTATGCGAGTCGTGCCCTTACCAAGGCAGAGCTCAAGTACTCGGTTACCGAGAAGGAATGTTTGGCAATTGTTTGGGCGTTGCAGAAATTTCGCCCTTACTTGTATGGCAATTCGTTTGATGTCGTCACCGATCATTTCGCTCTGTTGGCTGGCTTCACTGAAGGATCCGTCGGGTCGACTTGGACGCTGGGCGCTTCGTTTGCATGAATTCGATATTCGCGTTCTTTACCGCTCCGGACGCAAGCATGCCGACGCCGACGCACTTTCCCGCTCGCCGGTGTCTTCTGACGTTGCGCCTGTTTCCCTTTCCGCAACTTCCTTCGCCAGCATCAATATCACTGACATGTCTTCCGAACAGCGCAAGGATCCCTGGATCGCCTCGCTGATCGACGTTCTCTCTATGCCTTCGACGACACCAGCCCCACAGCTCTCTCGTGCCCTTCGTCGCCAAGTACCTCATTATGCGCTCCGGGACGACATGTTGTACCGCCGCAACTACCAGCCCGATGGTCGAAAGTGGCTTCTTGTTATACGTCGCCATTTGCACTCCGATCTGTGCACGGACTTTCACGCAGACCCACAAAACGCGCATGCTGGCGTTTTGAAAACGTATGATAGACTTCGCCAGCGATTCTACTGGCGTGGAATGTACACACACGTCCGCAAGTACATTCGTTCCTGCATTGAGTGTCAACGCCGGAAACAACTTGTCACACACCTGGCCCATTACAACCTTTGCCGTGTCCCGCTCGCCCGTTTGATAGAATTGGCATAGACCTGTACGGACCCCTTCCTTCTACCCCTGCGGGCAATCGGTGGATTATTGTGGCCGTCGACCATCTTACTCGATATGCCGAAACTGCCGCTCTTGCAACAGCTTCAGCTCGCGATGTTGCCTTGTTCGTCTTGCGCCGCATCGTTCTTCGCCATGGTGCGCCACGCGAGCTGCTTAGTGACCGAGGGCGTGTGTTTCTTTCTCAAGTCATCCAACAGCTTCTCAGTGAGCGCAATATCATTCATTGCACCACTACAAGTTATCATCCGCAAACTAATGGCTTGACGGAGCGGTTTAACCGAACACTCGGTGATATGCTATCCATGTACATAGCCTCCGACCATTCTAATTGGGACTTGGTGCTTCCTTTTGTGACATATGCATACAACACAGCCACGACAACCACCACTGGTTTTCGCCTTTCTTTTTACTATACGGACGTGAGCCATCTTCCACACTGGACACTATACTTCCGTACCGCCCGGATGCATCCGAATACCGCCCAGTATCAGAACTTGCTCAATGTGCCGAAGAGTGCCGCCAACTCGCACGCTCATTTACATCCGTGACCCAAGGTCTTCAAAAAGAGCGCCTTGACCCGGCTGACCCTACCCCTACCTTCCCTGTTGGCTCGTTCGTGTGGCTTTCAATTCCGTACCCCACCCCTGGTCTCTCCCGCAAGTTTGCAGCGAAGTATCACGGTCCCTACCGGATCGTTGAATCCACATCGCCGGTGAACTACGTCGTCGAGCCTGTGAACCTCCCACCGACAGACGCTGCCGTGGTCGTGAAACAGTCCACGTGGGCCGCTTAAAGCCCTACTACCTCTGGTGCTTGTCTCACCTTGAGTCGCCAGGATGGCTCCTTTTCGTCGCCGGGGCCAATGTAGTGGGGAAGAGAGTCCGCAGCCATTGAGAGAGGATGACGAAGCCCAGCCGCCCGGAGAGCGCGAGACAGTGACCGACGCTCTTGGACCAAGGATGTTGTTACGTATAGTCCCTCCTTGTAAATAAACCCCCCTTACAATATATAATATATACCTTAGCAATATAAATACCTCGGCGTATACATAAGCGAAGCGAAGACCTATTCAAGCACCCGCCAAGATAATCTGGAAATAAAGGGGAAGCGGAATGGCAATAATGAAACATAGAGCACTTTGGGGCCACAATAATTATAATGTGGTGCGTCGAATCGGTATATGAATATTGGTTCAAGTAATAAAGTTTTCAAGTGTCATTATTTGCTTAAAATCTGACATCTTGTCGGGGTTGCAAGTTTACCAAACATCGGTACGCTAGCAGCCTTTAGGAGCCCACGGCAAAACCACTGAGGCAGTGCAGGCTGACACGGGTTGGACCTCCTTTGAAGTAAGGGAAGCGCAGAGCAAAATTAGTTTTGAGGAAAGACTCAGGAACATGGATCAATATAAATGAGCCACTAAGGTGCACAAGTATCTGTAGCTGAAAAGCGGGGACACTGAATAGAGAAAGAGGTCAAGAAAGTTCACATTGTTGTGAAGTCGGTGGTCCAAGCGGCCATGAATATTCTATGGCTGGGGCCGTGCCAAGTTCCGGGACAAGAGAGGTCCAAAGCAACGTCCGAGCGATGAGAAAACAACTTTTGTGTACAAATTTACATGATGGATTACAAGAATGGCTCCTTGATTCAGGGAACACACTACATGCTAAAACCTGTACATGTCCGAGCCCCCTCACAACACTCCCCTATTTAAGCTGTTGATTTCTCTTTTTCGATCGCCGAGGCCATTCAAAGTCCTTCTTCTCGGCCAGTTGGAACTGTCGCACAATAGTCAAAATCCCACCCATGGTGTCGCATCACCAGGCGGGACTCGCCTGTGGTGTCCAACGTTCAACCCGCTCTCGATTCAATAATGAAAATGCAATTCATTTGGAACTGGGGTCGACGCTGTTCCCATGCAGTCGTCAGTGTAGGCTCTGCAGTAATTAGTAGGTTGCACATGGCCGATTACCCCTTTACAGTTTGGGGTCCCTGAACTCTTTTGCGGTCCCAGAACTCGCAGACCAACAACCGCTTGTCAATTTTCTTGACGTGAGGCTGGTTTCGCCCGAAAGCGAAGCATCAATTGCGATAGCAATTAGTGGACCGGTATAAGAAGCTTCTTTGGAGGTTAACAAAGAAGCTCGAGAACAAGTTAAGGACCGCACAAAGAGCGATGGAACGAAAAATATTAGGAGTAGCGTTAAGAGACAGGAAGAGAACGGTGTGGATCAGAGAACAAACGGGGATAGCCGATGTTCTAGTTTACATTAAGCGGAAGAAATGGAGCTGGGCAGGCCATGTAATGCGTTGAATGGATAACCGGTGGACCATTAGGGTTACAGGATGGATACCAAGAAAAGTGAAGCGCAGTCGAGGACGGCGGAAAACCAGGTGGGATGATGAAGTTAGGAAATTCGCAGGCGCAATTTGGAGTACGCTAGCGCAAGACAGGGGTAATTGGAGATCGCAGGGAGAGGCCTTCGTCCTGCAGTGGACATAAATATAGGCTGATGACGATACGAAGTAAGGATAGTAGTCTTCACCAGCGTATAAACTTACAAAGATAGGCGTACTATTTAAATTAAGAAGCAAGGCGTCACGTGCACACAAGCAAACATGAACACATCTCACTCGATGACCGCGGAAACTCGCTGTCAAAACGCTCGATTGAAGGAGCGCTGCAGCAGCAGCGAGGGAATTCGTGCTGCGTCTCCATGAACGTGAACTAAACCGCGAGAACAGCGCATGGCGGACTGCCACCGACGCAGTTTCCTTTCAAGATACAGCGGGCTGGACGGGCGTGCGTGGCCACCGGGGCGCCCAGAGTAGAACGCGGCCCCTGCCCTTCCTAACCTCCCCCCGAAGCATTGCGGAGCCACTGCCCCTGGATTAAAAAAAAAAGCTGCGTGCGCAAGATTGAGACGCGGTGGCCGGCTGACTCTCGCCCGCTTTCACTCGCACATACAGCATACGGCGCGCGGCGACGACAGAAATGCGCCTGGGGTGTCCATATAATGACTTTGATTTTTACATTTATAGATGCTGTGCAAGTGATATTCGGCTCTTCATATTGCTACACGCGTGTTTACTTGTTTGTTTGAAGGAGGCGCGCGGGCGCCATCACTCGAGAAAAGAAGAGGAAGAACGAACTGGGCTCGCGCTGTGAATCCAACCGGTAAGTGCTGCAGCCGTTGTTGTAAATATCATCCCAGTCTCCGTGATCCTGGGACATTCTCCGCCCGAAATGGCGTTGACGTCGTCGAAAGGCTAAGCATGTATGAGCGTGTTAGCCAAAGCACCACTGGGACCTACCATCGCGCTTGCCAATGTGATCTTTTATCTGGACGGGACACCGCGTGTCTGGTTTCACACCCATGACGACAAGCTCTCCAGCTGGGACATTTCAAAGAGAGGCTTCGCGACCTATTTGGCAACCCGTCCGGTCGCCAATAGGCTGCACGAAAAGAGCTTGCCACCCGTGTCCAGTCGTCGACCAAATCGTATGTTTCCTACATACAGGAAGTGCTCGTGCTTTGCCAGAAAGTTAACGAGCACATGACCGAGGTTGACAAGGGCCATATCCTAAAAGGAATCGCAGACGACGGCTTCAATTTTCTCGTCTATAACGACGTTTCTACTGTCGATGCAATCGTCAAGAATGCCGCCGTGTCGACGTAGCCAAAAGCCGAAGCGTCGTCCCACAGTTTTCCCGGCTCGCAAACGCACCTGCAACGTCATCTTACTCCGCGCTTACCGCCACATGACCATTTCCAAAGAACGTCACGCGTATTGTTCGCCGAGAGATTGAAGCGTCGAGTCCGGCCACACTTTACCCACGACCCCTTCACGGTACCTTTTACCAAGCGGCCCCACTGTTCCCGTTATTCAAGCAGTTGTGCGGCAATAAATTGCAAACCTTGGCATCCCTACCGCTGCTCTGTCTCCCGACCTGATTCGGTACCCATTCCCATGGCCACAACTTGCAATGACCAGTATTTCGCTTCCAGACCCCGCAATCCTGCTAAATGGCGAACCCCAGAAGACAAACCGATATGCTTCCGCTGCCACCGACTTTGTCATGTACCCGCCACTGGAGCTCATTCCTTGCTCTTCGTCCATACGCCGACGCTCGCTGTTATTCACCTCGCCGTCTGTGCCCTACTTCTGATGCCCCTGACAGCCGCTCCACCGTGCGATCGCCGTCGCCTCAAAGCCATCGCTTCCCGTCACCCGAACCTCGTCGCTTTTCCTCGCCAGCCCGCCGGACGGAAACTAAGCCATGCAGCTCTTGGAGGTAGTGCTGCATCACGTTCGTCCTGTCCAAATCCTCCGTTGACGCTCCCCACGAACCTAATTGCCGTAGACGTAGATGGTGTTCCGTTGACGACATTCGTTGATACTGGAGCCCAAGTGTCCATAATGAGCGCTAACCCTATGTCGTCGGCTTAAAAAGTTCTTACACCCGCCATCTCTCGCGCCATACACGTCACTAATGGCCACTGTTGCCGTCAGTGGTATGTGCACTGCTCGAATAAGAATTGCTGGCCGCCAAATTCCAGTCCGGTTCACCGTGCCGACCAGTTGCCGGATGACCTAATCTTCTTGCTCGAGTTTCTGACGACGCATTCAGCCCTCATCGACTGTTCGGCCGGTACGCTGTGCCTCGAGCTTCTTCCTCTTTCAGATGTTCGCCCCGAAAAACCGAACACCCTCTGCACTACAGCGTTTGTTCGCTTACCTCCTAAAGCTTTAAACTGTCGAATTGACCTCAATGCGCATCGTGCCCTGTGGCAACTATGTCGTCGCACCTATTCTTGATGCTCTCCTGGCGCACAACATCTCTGTGCCACACTCCGTCGTAACCCTTGCCGCTAATCCGATGTGCTTCCCCGTTATCAATTTTGGCTTGAAGAAGCAAGTGTTACCTGAAGGCATAGCGGTAGCCACGCTCCGGTGAGTGAGAGACGACCACGTCACCGCTTTTGCAGCCTACGCGTCTCCAGATCCTCCTGATACCCGCAGGATGCCACGAACCTCGACGGCCCATTACGTCCCGTGGTCACTCCGGACCCCGCCCCTGCTCAAGCAGTCGCCCTATATCATCTTTTGCTTTCCTACCGCGACATATTTGACACTGACAATCGACCACTTGGTCAGACGTCCCTTGTTAAGCATCGGATAAACACTGGTGATGCAAGTTAATCAGCAGGAAGTGATCAAGATGCTCGCCAAAGGCATTGTTGAGCCCTCGTCGAGTCTTGGGCGTCGCCGGTCGTGCTCGTCAAAAATAAAGATGGCACGTGGCGTTTCTGCGTTGATTACCGCCACTTAAACTGAACCACTAAAAAAGACGTTTAGCCTTTACCACGAATCCACGACGCTCTTGATTGTCTTCACGGTGCCAAATACTTTTCGTCCATAGACCTTCGATCTGGTTATTGGCAGATTTCCGTAGATGACAAGACGAAGAAAAGACCGCTTTAGTCACTCCAGATGGCCTCTACCAATTCAAAGTTGTGCCGTTCGGTCTATGCAATGCCCCCGTCACGTTCGAACGGATGATGGACTCTCTGCTTCAAGGTTTCAAATGGTCCACTTGCTGAACTGAACTCCCAAGAGAGTCAAAGGCGTTTGTACCACCGGAAACACTAAGACGTGCACTTCCCGCCTGATTCTTTGGTGCTTCTATGGTCTCCGTCGCGTCAGGTCGGCCTGTCTGAAAAACTGCTGTCTCGTTACACAGGCCCATACCGAGTGCTTCGTGCCGTGACTCCCCCGTTCCTACGAGATCGCCGCTGCCGCCCATCTGTTTCCAGTCAAGTGATATCGTGCACGTTACGCGAGTGAAGCAGTATGATCCTCCCAGTGATGACATTTAGACGCTCCAAGACATCGCTTCTGCCGCCAGCGGATTATGCTACACGCGTGTTATAGGTTGCTCGAACGAGGCGCACGGGGGCCATCACTCGGGAAAAGAGGAAGAACCAACTGGGCTCGCGCTGTGAATGCAAACGGTCAGCGCTGCAACAGTTGTTGCAAATATAATCTGTAATAGTTGCTCGTCTAATTGACTCGTCCTTCACGTAACATATCATGAACAGAGGTTATCCTCGGAGGAAATGCTGAGAAAATTCCGTTGAAATAAAAGAGAAAGGAAATATAAAGGTGGCACCACTCGTTGCGAAATACAAATATCGCGCGATAACTTACACGTGTACGTGGAACTGGACGATGCAAATGCTTGCACACGGCACAAATATATCGCTGTTTTTTTATTTCAGCAGAAATCCACGTCCAAAAGAGTTTTGTCTGGAGTGCCTCAAGGCAGTGTTTTGGGGCCTCTATTATTTCTTATCTTAAATTAATGATTTGCCTACTGATATAACCGTCCCGCTATGATTGTTTGCAGACAACTGCGTAATGTTTGAAAGTATTTAATCTTTAAATGACCAATTTATATAAAATTTCACAATGGTGCAATGAATGGCAAATGTCACTGAACCCAGTAAAATGAGTTAGTATGATTATAACAAGGAAAAGCACGCCCCTGTTGTATACAATACAGTATCGGAACCCATGAACTAATAAGAGTAACAGAATATAAATATTTAGGATTAATATTTACTTCAGACTGAACTTTATAGCAATGAAGTTTGTAGAAGGGCAAATAAAGTTCTTTGGGGCCTCAGGCGAAGATTCTATTGCGCAACTCCTGAAGTGAAAAGCCTGGCGTATAAGATACTAACATACAGCTCATCATTGAATATCCTAGGATAGTATACTATTGCTACTAACCGTCATAAATTGGACGGAGTTCACATACTGGCTTCTTGATTTATATTTAATAAATATCAGCGCGTGCACTCTCCTGCTGAAGTATGCAGTCGTGCAAACCTTTCCGCGTGAGAATTAAAATTTAAAATTAAACCGATTAAAAGTTTTGTTTTTAATTATTCATAAGCAGGTTAAGATAACTTTATCTGAACACTGCGTAATTTCACCGGATCAACGCTTCAGACACCGGCACAGCTTATACATACAGCTGCCAGTTACACAAAATGACACATTCAAGTATAGCTTTTTCCTGCAGGGTGATTAAGGAATGGAATGAATTACCAAATTCGGTTGTCCCATCTTCCTCCGTCAGTGATTTTACTCCTGGTTTAGAGATTGTTATCTTCTCTGATATTAATGCGTCTTAGCATGTATTTTGTTTATGGTGCGCATAAAACAAGTTATTTAGTCTTTGTTCACTGCATGTGACTTTTTATAGTTACTGCCATTATACTGCCTTGTAATTTTTAATTTTGTTTTGCTCGAGATGAAGCAGAATTTTGTATCTTTTCTTCTATTTTTTTTCACTCCTGTAAAGGCCCTTATTTTGGTTGACAGTATAAATAAACAACAACAACGATGACTCTCGAAGCGAATACGATGAGCATTTACGCAATGTAGCGACGCACCGTATTGCTGGAAGCACGTTTATTTAAGATGTGTGCTGGTCATTCTGAGACTTGCATTGCTTCAGATGTAGTGATGTACACTGTCTCTGGCATCGGGCCACTTTGGCATGGCTTGTCAAGGTGCCGGATGCATGACGACGGCACAATCACGATGTTAAAGTCACAACTACATGAGCAAAATTAGAGGAAAATTGTGTGCTGACGATTCCGTGACGGCCAGAGCGTCACGAAAGCTTTACCACGGTGATGGCATGATGAGAGTCCCGATGACGAAGCTAAAGGGACGATGGTATAAATTTTTTAACTGCGCTAACTCACACTGACAAGGACGAGGCAGACAAGACGTGCGCAGTGTCCTTGTCGTCCTTGTCAGTGTGAGTTAGCGCAGTTAAAAAATTTATACCATGCATGTCAACCAACTAGCCCGACTTGGAGCTCTACTTCAAAGGGACGATGACCGAATGAGCACGGCGGCATCATGATGACGGTGTAACAATGAATGCCTGATGACTACAATGGCCGCCACGATGCCATGACGATGATGGTACGGCATCGTTCGCATATTCAGGATGAGATGACGACGGCTAGATTTAGCTAGAATGACGGATAAATAATGACAACGGCAAAACGACAGCGTGGTGACAAGACCGCATGATGACAGTGGGATCACTAAACTGCAACAACCTTTCTGGCAGCACGACAACGTTATGGCTACAAATCAATGACAACGGCTCTATCACCACGACGCAATGACAACGATGTAATGATGACAATATGAGGACAATAAGACTAATGCATGACGACCATGACTACTGTATTACAAACACTGTATGACGTAGATGGCATGAGGAGAGTCAGATGACAAACCTGGTGCGGCGCGACTAGAACGATCCCGGCGACATGCCGAGAGTCAGATTATGAAGCTGGAATGACGATGATGCAATAATCATGTTGGCATCACGAGTACGTACTAACTTACGCAAGCTGTTAGACAACTTCTTCTGGGGTTTTACGTGCCAAAACCAGTTCTGATTATGAGGCACGCAATAGTGGTTGGCTCCGTATTAATTTTGACCACCTTTGGTTCTTTAACGTGCACTACAACGCAAACACACGGGCGTTCTTGCATTTCGCCTCCATCGAAATGCGGCTGTCGCGGCCGGGATTCGATCCCACGACCTCGTGCTCAGCAGCGCAACGGAGCAGGCATCTTCGGCCATTGGATCAGTGTAGAAGGCGCACCACGACCACGAGCAAGTACTAGTGGCCCAAGCTCGTAGACAACTTGGTCATTGGGTCGATGTAAGAGGCTAGATAGACGGATAGAATAGGTCTATATATATATATATATATATATATATATATATATACAGAGAGAGATAACTAAATAGATAGATCGGCCTAAAACCCCGGAAGTAGGCAAAGAATACTATTCACATTAAAGCCGGCTCGGCGGACTCCATTGCGATGCCCGCTAATAGCAGCCATGCATTGCATTTTGTGAAGAAAACTGAAGCACCATTGCACCCTGTGAAGGTGGTTGACCAGAGAAGCTTTGTTGGGCGGCACAGCGGTACGACTGCAGTAACTGCACGTGCAGCGCAGAGATAGCCGACAATGGTTTGCATCATCACACGCACACGTGCTACGAGAAGAATCGCGCCGAGTGTCGTTTCCGCGCCCCCTTTATGCCGACCGAGAGCACCCTGGTGGTTGCGAGTTGTTTTGAAGAAGAAGAAATATAACTTATTAAATAGCCGGCACTTTGCTTTCAGTGGCCTCAGGTGTGGGCTCGAAGTCCTTGGACTCGGGCGGCATCTTCGGCTTCCCGTACGGCTCAAAGCTGGTCTTCCAGCTCCGAACTTTTCGCGGCCGCCTCCCAGCGGCGGCGACGCTGAAGGTTTTATTTATCCAAAAGTAGGTCACGTCACAACACTATCGTTTGCTTTACGGCTGCCGTGTGTTTCGTCGCCACTGCCGTCGATGCCGCGCACGCGGCTTCTCTAGTCACCACCTTCACGGAGCTGAACTTGAGCCCAACGTTTTCTTTAAACGTTGAAATGCTGAACTAGCGGCGGCGCGGACGCGCTGTCGTTCAGTCACCGCCGCGTCGACAGCCCCACGGTGATAGCCGCATTACCGCCGCTGGTGTGGCGTTGTTCCTCGTAGTCCATGCGCTGCTCCTCGGGCGTACGAACCACACGCGGCCATTTCATGGCAACTATTGGCGATGTCGGAGCTAGAATGAGACTCTATCGTCTTGTAGGACGGCCGCTATACGTCACAGACACGTAATTTCGGGCCCAGGTGCTGCTCCAACGCGCAGTCCGCTGCAAAAGCGGTCTCTTTCCCTTCGTGGCTTGCCAACTACGTCACGGACACCAGGCTTCCGACACCAATGGCGCGCTTCGAAGCGAGAGAATCCGACGTTCTCTTTCCCGTTGTGGTAGAATGCACCGGCATACCTTATTCTAGTACATTGTGGATGTTCGCACCGTCCCTCTCGGTTTTGCGCTCACTCGATCGCCTTGTGGAGGAGGGGTCGCTAACCAGCGGCTTGCCCTAGCAATAGACAGCTTCACTGTAATACGGTGTGTGTAAAATGTACTGCACGACAGTTTGCCGAAAATGAGTAATTGGGCAGTCACGAAATTTTCTTGCTTTCAAGACACTTTCAGAAATGTAAACGACCGCTACCACACAGCGCTTCATTTGAGCGCCAGAAGCCCAACTATGAAGGAGGGAGCAGTGAGCCATGGTATCCGTGACATCACGTCAGGGGCGCGCCTCTGGAATATTGCGCCACCGTGTGTCCTCGCACGCAGTAGAAGTTACATGGTCTCTATACGTATTACGTTAACATACAACAAGACACAGCGGTGCAGATTATAAAGATGGTAGCGGATATTTTAATTGAGATTTCGAGGAAATATTGTGCGTTGGTATGCTATGAAAAGCATAGGGTAGGTAAGCGATAATAAACGAGAGTATCAGCGACGGGGAGTGCACTTGAGAATAGCCTAGACCAAAGTAGCGTGATGACGTGGGGAATTTTCGGCCAATATCACATGTCACATGTCGCAAGGCATGGGCAGTGGGAGATCTCAGAGAGAGGCCTTAATTGTGAGGTGATTATAAAATAGGATTATGATGATTATGATGACCATAACAAGAATGACTTGTGCCGCTAATATTGCGGTAAAGCGGGAGAGCAGCCGATGGTGGCTGCAGAATTTTAATCTCTCTGTTGAGGCGTGTAAACACGACGTACACCAGTTTTTAGGCCAGTTCGTCTTGAGATTTAGAATGTTGCATAATTTATCGTTAGGTGAATTTTCCAACTAGAGTATGGCATTCTGTCAGATTTACGAATTCACTTGCTTACAGAAAGGCAATAACTTGGATGACTAACGATGAAATATAAGCCCAACAACATTTCTATAAGTGCAACGGTGACCATTACGTATATCCCCCATCACAGGACGAGACGTGTACGGGTGACGGTATGGTAATTGCGTCCTACTATTATATGTGAAACGGCAATTGTTGCCGCAACAACCGACGTGGTTGCTCAGTGGTTACGGTGTTGGGCTGCTGAGCACGACGTCGCAGGATCGAAACCCGCCACAGCGGTCGCATTTCGAGGGGGGCCAAATGCAGAAAACACCCGTGTACTTTGATTTAGGTGCACGTTAAAGAACCTCCTGTGGTCCAAATTAATCCGCCGTATCCCACTACGGCGTGCCTCATAATCAGATGGTGGTTTTGGCACGTAAAACTCCGTAATTTATTTTTGTTTTCTAATTGTTGCAGCAATAGAACTCGTTTGTGTACAGCCGCGTCCACGTCTGGGTAGAGCGCGCGAGCAGACAGCCTTGCTCTGCGGGGCGACACCGTGCGGCAGTTGCGGGGTCTGACGAGGTGTGCCAAGGAGCATGCGTGGTCTAATAAACACGCAGATCGGCGCGCGCTGCTTTAAACCAGAAATTATGTTGCTAAGAGCACGTGTTTTGCCGGTTGTGCCATTACCCGAGGGCGCCGTCTTACTACCCGCGATGACAAGGGAATTGCGCACGTGGGTGATAACGCGTGTGATTCTGTCACGGCGCTTGATATGAAAAACTATGTCTTCACCCGTCCCAGATAATGTTATGTGCCAATGAAATGACAACATCGCATGCGTGCTGCCTATATTAGACATAGGAATAACAAACCTTTTCGCAGAATATATTCGCAATGACTCACAGCGGATGAGCGACGCGCAATTGCAATTATGGGGCGCACAATGTACCTAAGAGCGATATGCGCAGCTACCCGGCGTCCTATGCGTACAGTTAACAGGGTCCTTCAGGCTGCTTATTATGAAGGACGAATTAGTGATGTTCCCCGTGCAAGTCGACAGCGAGTAACATCAGAAGATGAGGACTGCTTAATCGTGGCAGCAGCTGTAACCGATTCTTACCTCAGCGCCAGAGAAATAAGGGACGAAGTCGGACTCGGAAATATCAGCCTTACGACAATCAAGAGACGGCTTCACGAAGCCGGTATAAGGAGTAGAGTGTCAGCGCAAAAAGTTATGCTGGATGAAAGACACCGCAATGAGCGACTTGAATTTGCGTCTGCGGTGGAGTCTTCGTGCCCAACAACTGGCGCGCGGTTGTGTTCACGGATGAGGCCTCGTTCTGCACCCGTTGGGACCAGCAGAGGAGGGTGTGGCGTCCGCACAACTGCCGGTAGGTCACGTATTCCTACTGTTGCTACTGGCTGCGAGCGCTTCTTTCAAGAACAGCATTTCTTGAAAATAAAAGCGCTTTTGGTGTATCTCTTAAGCTTCTAAGCAGTTACGACAAGTAATACGATAATATTTCACTTCAGCATTGCAACTAATACTTTTTTTCTTCCTTCATGGTCTCGGCGTTCGCCTTACTCCGCCAAGTTTTAATTGACATCAAGCACTTCCTTTTTTTTGTAACATGGTCCATGCTGATTTACAAATATTTAACGATATACAGGTTAAATCTCAGCGCTATTGCGCTGACATATCAGCGCAATAGCTGTTTAATGCATATGTTGATGACACATCTCCCGCAGGTACGACTACCGCTATGTCTTGGGTACTCGTGACCACTGACCTCTGACCTCTGAAACCTATGAAATGACCTCTGAAACGTACATGGACGTTTGGAGACAGTGCTCATTCCGCATGTTCTCGATGGCCCCTTCCCGGATGGACTTTACTGGCTACAACAGGACAACGCACTAATCCACACATCAAAGGCAGTGCAGCAGACGCTGGACAATTTAGCGGTGACAGCGCTAAAATGGCCTGCGAAAAGCCCGATTTAAATATACTAGAAAATGTATGGGGAATTATGAAGTCAAATCTAGCCAAAAAAGCAGGTCTAGCCGCAGTCACCGCTGACGAGCTTTGGTTAGCTATTAAAGAGGAGTGGGACCGTCTCCGACAGCTGCCAGACCTTGTGAATCAGCTGTACGACTCGCTTCCCAAGAGCATCGAAACAGTGAAACAAAATCGTGGAGGACCCATTTTCTATTAGAAATAGGCGATATTTCTGGTTCCATATTATCGCATAAATAAAAGTTGTTCTTTTTCTCAGTGTTCCATGTTTATTTTTATAAAGTGCAAGCCTTCGTGTAACCCTGATCCAACGAAGCAGTCATTGCTGCTCTAATGGCTAGGATATTGAGCATAACGCAGTGTTCTCCAAAGAACGACAAGGGAACCACAGAAAGACGGGCATTCTAAGTAGTCCGCAGCGGCCTAACACGGGGAACATCAGGAAGGAGGCTAAGTTTCAACCACAAGGCCCCTTTTGGAAATGTTCTCCGTAGGATGAAGCTTCTTCTCTTCGGCAATAGCTGAACGCGCCACGTCCTGTAATAAATAATGTTGAGCCTAAATACAAAATAACGCATTATCTATACGCGCCAAGGGCAGGCAGAAGACGGAATAAAAAATTACCGCCTCGATTTTCTTTTTACGCCGTTGTTGGTGTTATCTTTTTCGTATCACCGCCTAATCGGAACGGCCAGAAAGCGTGCATAGTTTGAGAGTCGGGAGCGTGTTATCAGCTGAAACGCTAATATTTTCGCATGAAGTTACCGAGAGCGCCCTGAGGAAGCAACATCTTCGGTCAAACAACGGCCATTTTCAACGTTGCCACTCGTGCAATGCAGGTCGGCATGTATATTAGGCCGCGCATGCTCCTGGCACAGTGCGTCAGATCCCGCAACTGCCGCACGGTGTCGCCCCGCAGAGCAAGGCTGTCTGCTCGCGCGCTCTACACAGACGTGGACGCGGCTGTACATCAGGCGTTCCCTGACGTCCACTTTTGCATGCGATGTCCATTCCCAGAGATTTCGCTAACATGTAAAGTCATATAATGTGTTCCTCTTTCAGCTCTACGTGAACGGGAAACGTAGCTTCGAAAACATTAACCTTCGTTTTGAAGGTACGTGGATAGACGAGGAGGCTTTCAGCAACACCCTAACGCAACATCCGAATAACTTTGATAATATAGTAATCAAGGAGCACCACTTCGTTTACGCTCCCATTACGGATAATCTCAAGAAAACCGCAGGCCAAGATTACGTAAGTTCAACATACCCAATTGCTTTGGTCATTTTTTCCTAACATTTATTATTAAAAAATAGATTGTGCAATGGGACGTGCTAAAACATAATCTAAATATCAGACACGCCCGTAAGGGGGGGTCTCCAGAACAATTTTGACTACCTGGGGTTCTTAAACGTGCCCCCAATGCAATGCACAGAGCGTATTTGCATTTCTTCTCCATAAATGCAGCCGCCACGGCGGGATGTGATCGCGCGACCTCGTGCTTAGCAGCGCCACGTCAGAGCCGCTATGCCACCACGGCGAGTCGCTCATGCGCAAGCACAATCCTTCCTCGTATCTGAGAAACTTTTTTTCCTGCCTATCTAACTACCAAGCTAACTGAACAGTAACCAAGCTAAGCCACCAGAAATGTGTACCTATTCTGAAGATAACGCAGTGTCGAAATGTGCACCGATCGTAAAGGCAGTTCAGTCTAAACATGTGCACTGTTTGAGGGGGTATGTGTCATTGGTATGTGGCATTAAATAGGTTCCCCAACGCTCACGGGGCATGCGCCACTAGTGGTGTGTCACTCTTCAACGAAGTTCTTTTTGCTATGTTCGGCAAGTCATATCAAGCTTTAACGTTCATATTACAATGGTTATGCTACATAAAGCAAGACAATGTTTATCTGCGTTCATCCAACTCGAATTCCCGGTAGCCAGGACTAAATTCCCGCTTGCTCCGCCTGCATTCCCGCTGCTGTTGTCGTCTTCTTTCGAGATACTCGGGGTCATCCCGGCTCGTCGACGTCTGATTACTTCCTCGTTAGCCCGGTATTCTGCATTCGCTCTCCGTCGACGATTGTTTTCCGACATGGCTTGGAGACGCCGTCCTCGTTGCCCAGCTTCTTTCTCAAGAGTTCGTACTTTCTTACACCGAGCTCGAAGCTGCGACACGGTGGTCAGCCTTAATATACAGATGCTCGTGTCGCCGCCTTTCAGATAGTCGTTCTTGGGCTACCTAAACGCGAAAAACTTTGTCACATGATTCAACGTCCGGCTCAAACCAACCAAGCTACTAGCACTGCTGGCTCGGGGTCATACACGTCAACATTATACAGCGCAAAGGAAACCTCAGGCCTATTTGAGTCAAAATGTATGTACACCCGTGAACAAAAGTATACGGACCAGGGGTTGCGCGAAATAGCAAATTTTTTTCCTGTGCCTATGAACGCAACTTGAAATTGAGGACTGCACTCCAAACTTGGCATTGCGAACTTTCCAGTGTACTCATCCATTCCAGTTTATGCTTGGTAAATACGAAGAAATTTACTTTTTTCGGCGACCCTGTGGTCCATATACTTTTGCTCACAGGTGTGCATAAGCGTGGTCCGCAGCGTTCATTTAATTAAAAATAGACACAAGACTGGTTTCTATGTTAGGAAATGAAAAATCAACGCGTTAGAAGTGCTGTCGAACAGATGTATGCGTTAAAAACAAGCCGACTGAAGCCGCGACTCAGTAGCCGGCTTTCCAACAGACGGCGCGAGAGCAGGCCGAACGCAGGAAATTTGAATTTAATGCAGCAAAACCACCATTTCATCCATCACGGGAGGAGTGAGAGGCAAGGGGAAGAGTGTGAGGGGTGATAGGGGGAGAAGAGAGGGTGTTACGTATCAGGGGCGGCAAAAGACTATCGTCTTTCGACGTCATTTGCAGCGAAGCAAACAAATAAGCGGCCATTTTTTGGCGCGGCGAGACGAGTAGCTATTGGGGAGTCGATCACGTGGTGCACAATGACCTCACGTCTTGGAGCGGCAGAGAAGAGCCAACAACATCTAGAAGATTAAGCCCCCGCGCCGCCTCGTAGCCCAAGCCCCTACTCACCAAGCTCAGATCAACGCGCGATCGCTCAACGCGACCTAGTTGGTTTTTGACCATGGACGTCAGCGACGCAGCTCGACGCGGGCGGCGTCGCTTGACGCGTTTTGAACATGGACGCGAAGTGTATAACCACGGGACTACCGCTTGCGCTGGCTCAGTCCGACAAACGCCGTAGGCGCACTTGCTGATTTGTTCGCTTGCTTTAGGGCACAAGATCGCCCAATAATCTCTTCAAGTTTACAGCCGATGCAGGGTCTCTTTCTGTCTGCCTGCTACCAGACAGCTCACCGTCACTTACGTGCCAATATTTTAGGGGCGAAGCACCTTGGGCCGAGCCTTGTCCCCCCCTCGTCGTCGTCGTCCGTAGCTCTGGTTTGCATCGAGTCTGCTAGGGGCACTGCGGTGCACAAGAGCGTTCGTTCCCGACGCGCGCTCTCTTTCTCTCTTCAGCCATGGGTGATAACGGTCGCTTCTGATAACGGCGCGCCCGCTATGGATGAAAAGGCGAGAGTGGCGGCTCAACTGCAAGCGGAGTCGAGGGCTCGCAAAGCTGCTGCAGCGGATGCCGGCATGTGGACCCGGAGCTGAGGGCTCGCAAAGCTTCAGCAGTACGGCAACGCCGGCAAGCCGACCCGGAGCTCGCGGTGCTCGCGCTTGAACCGAGCATCGGCGCCACCAACCTCAGGTAGAAACGCTTCCGGCGTTTTGCCGCCGCTTCCCGCGCTTTCGCCGCCTCTGGGTCCGCTTGCCGGCATCGCCGTGCTGCTGTACTGATCACAAGGAAGTCTTAATGGTAGAGAACGCTTCCGGCGTTTTGCCGCCGCTTCCCGCGCTCTCGCGCCGCTCTGGGTCCGCTCGCTGGCGTCGCCGTCCTGCTGCACTGATCACAAGGCAGTCTTAATGAAGGGAAAACGAAGTCCGCACCCTAATACCATATACGGCCAATAAAACAACATTGTTTATACTGTACACATGTGTTGTCACTCATTTGCATGTTCGAGTGGGCAATTCGCGGTTACCCGAATGATCCTCCGGTGCTTCGCCCACTCATCATCATTCACTTCGTGGATATGCGGTGTTTTTTTTTTTCGTGCTGTGTTTCTGCACGTGAACAAACTGCAAGGGTGCCAGCTGCTGTTGCGCACGCAACTGCAAGTCGAACTATGGAGGAGAGCCGAGCGTGCGAGAGCACGTGCTTTCGAACGACCCGCTGCGGAGGGCGGCATGGCCAAGAGCGGTTTCCCGAAAGGATTTTTCTCCGACGAAAACACAGTGGTAAGATATGGCCTATGATTCGATACGGGGGCTTTTTATTAACGCAATGCACGTTTTTGCGGCTGAACGTATCCAGCACCAGCTTAATCAACCTCCTTGCGTTATCGGAGCCTGAAACGTGAACATACTTCTTTTATTGTATGGAAAGCCAAACCGAGCCGTTTTAAGTTTTCGGCATTATGAGACGTGTTCCCACATAATTCTTTTTTTTGTCATTTCAGCTCTGCGAGAAACATTTCGTAGCCAGCGACTACGTTAAAACGTCAAAGTACATAGACGTGAAGACGGGAAGCTTATCGAAGTGCCGCTGAAAGTCTTCCGGCTGCAGCCGGATGTGGTACCGAGTGTGTTCCCGAATTGCCCTCAATACATCTCTCGTCAAAATGCATGCACTCGAGAGGCTCCGGAGGAGAAAAAAACGTGTGAGGATGAATCGCTCCGCATTGCCATAGAAAATATTCCGAAGAAAAGCAACAACATTATTATTATTATTATTTGATTTGTACACATATACAAGGACACAAAGGGATTAAGGAGGGAGCAAGCTGACAACTGCCACCGAGAGGGGCACAACGCCTGCCTACTCCTACAGGAGGAGGGAATAGAGGAAATGAAAATATGAGAAAAGAAAAGAGGAAATAAAGAAATGACGGAGACACAGACAGAACAAACAAAACAAAATAGAAATAAGTCTATAAACGGGAGGCCAAGTCAGTGTCCTTCAGAAAACTTAGCAGGGCTCGATGGGCCTGGTCACGTCTTGCAGCGCTCCCCCTTGGAAAAAGGCAATCGTCAAGGGTCGCACATGGCAGCCCATAAGTCTGTACTCCTTAATTAGTAATGCGCGCGGCGCAACGAATGCGGGACACTCTAAAACTAGATGTTCAAGTGTCTCACAGGAGCCACAAAACGTACACGACGGGCTGTCCACACGTCCTTGTCGGTATAGGCGTTCGCGCACCAACACACACCCAACCCTTACTTGTATAGCATGCTCTAGCACGACGGGGCAGGCCTCGACCACGAACGCGTGGAGGGAACGATCCGTCTGCAACCGCACGCCGTCTGGGTGCTGCTTTAGGAGGCGTCGGCGTATCAGGAGACGGGCATTTTCAAATGTGCACGAAATGTCAGGGCAGTCACATTCATGGTGGGCACAGCTTGAAGCGAGGCGATCAGCCTCTTCATTTCCAGCGATGCCCACGTGCGAGGGTACCCACTGGGCAATGAGGGACACTCCACAGGAAGTACCAACAAGACAAGGAGAACAAGTCACAAGCTTTTCTGAATTTCCTCATGCTCGGCCAGATTCAACACTTCACCGTTTTGGTCTGTGATCAACATGGACTCGAAGGTTCTATTCCTGGATTTGCCTGTTGATCAGGGCGCCTCTGTGCGTTCATCAGTGATTGTTCGAGACAGCATGTGTGTCGATGTGTATTTTGGGGAAACGCGCATTGTGGCACTTAATGGTGTCAGTGTGCCTGCACAGTTGCAGGAATTGCGGCAACAAAGTGACATCCTTCATTATGTTGAATGTCTCCGCACTCCTTATTCTTCCAACAAGGTTCAGTGGGCTCATCAAGTGCTTGCAACTGTGCTGGTACTGTTGGAGGAGTTATATGCAATGCTCAGCAGCATCAGCTACACGAATGACACTGGAAATCGTGAAATTCATAAACTTTCAAGTGGAGCTCATCCTTAACAGCGCACGCTACTCGTCACACCTGCTGGTATTTGAAAGTCTCCTCTACAACCATTTCGCTGCACGCATACCGATTCCGGAGAGGTTCTCTGAAGGTAAAGTTGCCTCATCCTGAAACAATAAGACGTCTCTGCTTCGCTCAACAAGTTAGCCCAGCCACTAAACAGCAAAACTCCTGTTTTCTGTCATATGCTAAGAAGATTGCTATCACAAAAAGAACATGAAAAGACAGTAACTTTAATGATGAATGAAATCCACACTTCAGTCATACTTTCATTTCAAAGCTGGACCAAAAACAGGTGCAGCAGTCACACTACAAATCCGGCAAAAACAGCGTATGTTTTTATGACTCAGAGTAACCTTTCTAACCACAAAGATGTTGTGCATATTTTGCCAGTGGCTACAATTGATGGAAAATGCTTGCATAACTTTTTGCGAATGCTAGTTGTCTAGCTTGAACATACTGGGTTTAAAGTGATTGCTGTCATATCTGGCAACAATTCCATTACCAGAAAGACAATGTCGTTATTTTCAAGCCCAAAAGACAAAAGATAGTTTATCAACATCCAGCCGACCAATCACGAGTTTTGTTTTTGTCGTGGACGCTGTCCACTTGTTGAAATCTGTCAGAAATAACTGTTTAAACCAGCGCAATGTAGGAAGCTTCATGTACTTGTTAAAATGTGTCAGAAATACCTGGTTAAACCAGCGCAATGTAGGATGGTTCATGTACTTCCCAGGTCCAAAAAGTACAGACCCCAAACTCAAAATTTTGACAGCATCATTCAACACTTTATAGCTGCATGAGTCTGAACAAATTGACCTTTTGAACATTGCTCCGACATTGTCATTGAAAGCATTAAATCCTTCTAACATGGAGAGGCAAAATGTAAAGTTGGCATTGAGAATGTTCAATTCATCAACTGTGGCAGCACTTCGTAATAGCAACCTTGAACATGCTAATAGCACGGCTCAGTACATCAACACGCTGCTAACATGGTGAAATATTTTTAACATTAAGACTCCACGAAAGGGCCAGCGGCTTTCAGAAGACCTGAAAAAGCCTATAACCTCAGCATCTTGTCCCCAGTTACCGTTTTTGGAGAAAATGATGCAGTGGCTAGACTACTGGGAAAGCTTGAATGCCGATGCAGGACATTTGACAAGGAAAACGCACTCAGCTTTATGTCACATAACTCATGCGCTCCACCAGATCACTACCTACTGCCTTGAAGAACTAGGTATGCAATGTTTTGCTGGGCAAGTTTCAGACGGATTGTCTCGAGGATCGCTTTGGTCGGTACCGTCAGTTGTCTGGTGCAAAATATCATGTGTCAATTAGACAGGTTTATGAGTCCGAGACAAAGCTCCGGTTACAGAAAGTGATAGAGTTGCCAGACATTGACATGCTGTGCGATGTTCCTATCATTAGTGTCAGCTCGCTGCTGCTAAGCCAGTTTGATGTCACAGTTAGTGACAGCGATATTGAGAAGAAAGCGGCACGGCTTCCAGCTGTCACATATGTTGCAGGCTACTGCGCTCATGCAGCTCTAAAGAAACTGTTATGCCAATCATGCAAGGAAAATCTTGTGATGGATGGTGCAGAGATGGATATTACGAGAAATGTCCTTATTACGAGCATGACCAGGGGTGGGCTGAAGTTAGCGCATGAACTTGATTAAATGCCTTACTTACCACAGAAATAGTGCGTGCTCGACAAGCTTAGGAATCCACGCTTCGCCACTCAGTTTTTTGCACTTCCTAAGCGGAAAGAAGTATTAGTGGCTCTTGTGTATGGTATCCTTAATGATACTGATGACCTGGATGTTTGTGGTAATTGCATTACATTTTGAGTGCAGCAGCAAACACCCTTCTAAACAACTTATGCAAAACTGCGAACGACAAGTTGTCGGGCATAAAGGCAAAGCGATAACTTCAAACTGTTAAAAGTTGAGGTGTCTTTTATGCAGTTTTGTTTCCACAGTATAGTTTGTAAATAAAATGCTTCTTTCTCTCATCAATGTCAAATAAAATACCCAGCATCCTACCATTCTCCAGAAGGCTTCCAATCTCTATCTTTCTGCTCTGCTTCACGAAAATCGTGCACGCCTGTCTCCTGCATGCTTGAAGCAA
>NC_051163.1:118911548-118971547 GCF_013339745.2 Dermacentor silvarum | reverse complement strand
CCCATAGTCAGGCTAGATCCGTCTCAGCCAGGCAACGTCGTGGCTCAAATGGCAAATCTCTCTTCTTCCCTTTCTTGCGATTAAACGGTTTCGTCCTTTTCCATAATGTATACCACGGGAACACTTTATTAAGTGCTTACCAAGGTTAAGGGTGGCTGATTGCTCAACGGTAAAGCAAACGTTTCGACATTTTAAGAAAAGATATCGTCCGTCCGCACCACTTTTCTGCGACTGCTTCCAGGCATTGTCAAACGCCGTCTGCTAGATCCAGCGACGTGAACGCAATGCCGGAGACATTATCGTCTGTTTAGGCGCCTGAGGGATTTCAATTAGTATAGTGGCACACAGAAAGAGTAAACAAATTAGTTTTAATTATTTTAAACGCGCTCTACCTACAGTTACAATTATTTACACGTTCAAATTTGCCGCTTTTTCAGCCTCCTAACGTGTGCTGCCGTGCAGCGGGGCAGACGTGAAACTCCACCATTAGTGAGACGCGTTGCGCAGTAGCAGTCGCCGTGTCGTCGGATCACCTGTTCTTCTTACACCGTGCTGGAGCCGCTTTGTAGTGCTTCTATTCTGTTTTTCCTGCCCCGCTTCCTTTCTTTTGTCTTGAAATTTTTGAGCAGTTCCTCACCTCTTAGCTGCGATTCCGTCCTAGACAGGATCATAGCACCTTTATACTTTCTCCAGGATTGGTAGCAACTGTCCTTTCACCTCTTTGATATCTTCTGTAAAGGTACCCGGATGACAGTTTTCGGCTTCGATTAGACTTTCCAGAGTTCGCATCAAGCTCAGCTTTCGTTCTTCTTTATAGCTGCTTTTTCCTGACCTTTTTTTTTTGTAAGTAGAAACATCTTGCATTCTTCTTTTATGTCTTCCCACAATATGACATCTACGTTTGCTCCATTCGTTTTTTCCTCGATTAGATTCCTAATGCTGTCGCATATCTCTTTGTCATGCAGCAAACTCTCATTCAGCCTCCACAACTGCCATTCCTTGCGCCTCCGTCTTGTTCTTTCATTTTATTCAAATGTGGCTGAGACAAATGCATGATCTGAGAATGCGACGGGCTTCACCTTATAACGCACGCTATACGATGAGAGATCGCTGGACACGTAAAGCCGATCAAGCCTTGAGTGACAGTCGCCTTGCCAATGTGTAAAACCGTCGTTATTTCCTGGCGCAAGTTCTAGATACATCCTGCAAGCCATAGTCGCGCAAAAGCTTTTGGAGCTCTGGTAGGCTAGTATATGGAGGTCGCTTTTATTGCGATCGTAATTATATGGACACTCCAAAGCAGATTTCTGCCGTCGGCGTCACCGTCGTAGTCGCCGTCGCCGTGAGGTTCCGTATGACGTCAATGGAGATGAAATCGTCGCCGCGCGCCGAACGCTGTATGTGCGAGTGAAAGGGCTCGAGGGACGCGCGCTTTCACGGGGAGTGAACCCACGGCGGAGAACGAACGTTCTCCGCCGAACAAGAAGAACGAACGAAGTTAACGTTCTGCGCCGTGCTCCCTTAAGGGCTGCAGAAGTAGGCGTCTCTTTTCTCCTTTACAATCACTACATATGTAGAGCAAATGCGCCTTCTCCCGACGCGCGAAAGGCCGTGGGGGAGGGGGGGGGGGATGGAAGGCGACGTTTAACTGCGGAACCAAGTGCCTATTTATATAAAAACGTTGTGAGGCGAGTAGGTGGAAAAGACTTCCGACGCTGCTCGACAAGTGTCCCGTTCTGCTGTCGTCGACAACCTCCGAGCCACCCCCAGAGGGAACAGTCACCAACGCCGCACGCGTTTTGTGGGAACGCCGGCAAAACGCCGACGGCGTCGACAACAGTTCTGCGTGTTGCCGGTGCTGCTGCATGTCCACGTTTATACAGCTGATAAAGCTACTATCATTACTCCGTATAGCTCTCTACAAATTTGATCGTAATTGATGCTTCGCCTTTCGGGTGAAACTGCGACTTTTTTTTTTTCAAACAATCAGTAGCACGTAAAACACAATTGAAGTCTCCTGCAAATATGGTACGGCACGGTGAGTCAAGATACAGCCTCAGGCCTGAAAAGAATTCTTTTCTCAGCGCTGCGTCATTCGGAGCATGAATCGAAATGAGCTTGTATAGTTCATTCGGGTGCAGCAAATCTACGCTGCATATACGACCGTTTCAGTCCTTGTCCCATTCGGGGTATACTTGTACCGCTGATTTTTTCTTTACCAAAATGGCCGTCCCTCCACTGTATCGACAGGCAGGTGAAAAATGAAACGAGTAATGGTTGCGAACGAAGTGGTCATCTACTCCAAATGCACACTAGATGAAAGTTTAGCCTCCTGAATAAATGCAATGTCTTCTTGAAAGAGTTGATTTAGAAACCATTGCTTCCTCCTGCGTGCGACCAAGCTCAGGCAGTTAAAGGTTGCTAGCTTTAGGTCAGCCATATTGAAAAAACAACTATTGTTGCTCCGGCCGATATATTTGAGGCCTGATTTTCACAGGTCACAAGGAACGCTTGTGAGGTTTCTCCACGGACGGTTTCCGAGGAGCCGCGTTAACACGGTTCTTCTTCATGGCCGCATTCGATCTTGCCTCCGAGCTGCTCATCTCTGCGGTCCTCCCTGACGTGCCTTGAGCCTCGTCCGAACAAAGCACACGCATCTGCCATAGATAGGTACGCCTCCGGCGTCCCCGCGTCCGTCGGAAGCTCCGTGGGTTCAGACCACGGGTTCAGACTTACCCCGTGGTTCAGACTCTGCTGGCGTCTTCGGGCGTTCTGCTTCCAGGTCCACAGGGTCTGTTTCCATCGCCGGGACCGCGTCTTCAGGCGCCACTGGCGTCTCCGGGCGTTCTGGTTGTGCTTCTGCATGGGGGGATCACTTCAGCCGCCTTGCCCGAAACCCCTGGCACTGAACGGCACGGGGCTTCAAACACTCCGCTGCACTCTTGTTCCGGCTCCCCCGAAGTTTTATCTTGTATTAGAGACACAACAAGCGAAACTGCTGCCGCATCCTTCACTGGAGAATCGAGGTTCTCAGTTCCTTTTTTCGTGGCTGGTGTTTAATGTGTACATATACATTATTATTGCATAAATACAGGTAAAGTTAGAAACATATACCTTTAAAGGTGCGCACTAGGCTCAAGAAATGACACTATGTTATGTAGTTGACTGTATTAACTACTCTGAGTTGTGAACAAGTTCCACTGGGCCAGCGCAGTATTTTTACAAGTGTGTGAAATTTACCTTGAGTATATAAAGTGATACTCAAAGTATCACTTTAGATACCTTGAGTATTCATTCCTCTTCGTCCATGAGCGCCTCTGTATCGTCGTTATCACCATCTTCCCGTGTCACAGTCGCGCATGTTTTCCTGCAGTCGTCGGCTTCATGGCCAAACTTGCGGCATTCAGAACACCGCGGAATACGACAATCCTTTCTTATATGGCCCGATCTCTTGCATCTTAGACACAGCGGTGGTCTTCCAGGCAAAATTACAAGAGTATTGCTGCCCTGTATACGAATCTGATGCGGGAGCATTTCTGCAGTAAATCCGTGTTTCAGCTTCAAAATCACCGACCTTGATGAGCATTGCGCTCCCTTAAATTTTCCGGTCAGCCACGCCTCCCTGCTCATTTCCTGAATTTTTCCAAACGGCTCCAGTGCTTTTTGTATGGCATCGTCGCTGATATGGTAAAGAAGCCAATGAAGCTTGACTCTCACCTGACTGTCGTTGTGTTCGATGACAAGGCATCTTTTACCTTTGATGCCTTACTTCTACGAGCACTTGCTTCGCGGTCATTGAATGTGTCGTCAATGCCCAGACATGATTCATCTGGTGGGCACCTATCAACACCACATTCTTGACTACTTGTAGTCGCTCACATTCTTCCTCGAAGTCGTTGATTCGATATGGCCTGGCAGACACATCACAATGCAGAAAAACAGTGTTGAATGACACGTTTCCAGTTGGGGCAGAATAACCTTGTAATCTTCAGCAGAAACAGTAGAACCGCGGCCTGTGGCCACTGACACTGCTCGCAGAGAGCAAATGATCCCAGCGTCCGACGCGCGCGAGAGCTGACGAAGGAATGGCACTAGGCTATACAGCCCGCTTTTACGCGAACCATATGATTGCGTCCGAAGCACGCATTTACGCGAACCATATGATTGCGTCCGAACGTCGTCGTCTTCGTGCACGGCTGGCGCGTTCGTACGCCCATGTTCTGCGATGATGATAAGTGGTTCTTGAGGGAAAGGGAAAGGTTGGCGCTATCTTCTGCAGCCCTTGAGGGAGCACGGCTCAGCGCCAAGTTATGCGAGGTGAACATGCTTTGCGCACTATGAGAGCGAGAATGAGACGCATTCAGGGAGTGAGTCTCATGGAACGCGGTGTCGGTGTTGCAAGCTGCGCTATGCAACGTGCAATGACGGCCGTAAGTCCGAGATGCGCGAAAAGAAAGTATCCTCATCATCATGAGTAATAGGATGAAACGTTCGCGCGCACTTCCGGAAAATGCTGGGCTACGATCGCCCAGCTTCGCTGTGTCAAGCGTTGAGCGGCCGAGTGCAAAATGAAGCGTTTTTTTTTTCTTTTTATTCAGCAGACACATTATACGCCCAGCTTCAACAGCACCGCTGTTAAAGACGATCTGCCAGCATGCAGGGCTGAAATGGTGTGCTCGGCGAGCCATGAGCGTGCATATTTAACTGCACTAAAAGAGTATGTTCAGGATGATAAGAACTTCTGTTGTCCGAGCGGTGATGTTATAAGCTTGCTCAAATCCTGAGAAGAGCATTTTAAATTAATCACGTACTGCACAGACGAGTTCACTCTGAAGTCCCCTCTGCAGGCTGTTACAGAATATTTAATCAAAAGGATCGACTGAGTGCAGTGTTCTTCTTCTTTCTGGGGTTTTACGTGCCAAAACCGGTTCTGAATCATCATCACCAGTTCTGAGTGCAGTGTGCAGGCATGCCAGTAACACACGAATTCTCTGGAGAACATGTTGATAACAAGTTATGCAAGAGAATGGCTACGCATTCACTTGCGCCCGCTCGAAGATTCGAGAATCAGTGTGCAAGAAAGACACGCACAGCAGGTAATTTGCAGTGAGTTGTAGCGCTTATTGCTTTGATGTCTTTTAATGTTCCCGACCAAATAAACGAGTTATCACATGAGAAATCGCCATCTATTCAATGCAATTTGTTTTCTCATTGTTGAGAAGCCGTTTCTGCTTGATTTTAACGACATCTATGACCTGTTTATACCAACTGGAAGTTTACATTATATTCCTGCAGAAAACATGCTAAACAGGGTTTCATAGTCAATGACTGCATTAGAGTCATGATTAAATTGTATAGAAATTATATCTAAAGCACCAAATAATATGTATTCAATAGTTTTTTAATAATTGTGGGGTTTTACGTGCCAAAACCAGTTCTGATTATGAGGCACGCCGTAGTGGAGGACTACGGAAATTTGGACCACCTGGGGTTCTTTAACGTGCACCTAAATCTAAGTACACGGGTGTTTTCGCATTTCGCCCCCATCGAAATGCGGCCGCCGTGGCCGGGATTCGATCCCGCGACCTCGTGCTCAGCAGCCCAACACCATAGCCACTGAGCAACCACGGCGGGTAATAGTTTTTTTTTTACCGGATCTGCACATGTACAGTAAGGTAAAAGAAATCAAAACAAAATTCAGAATAACTATGGAAACACTTTCCTGAGCAGAACATGGCAAAAAAAAAATTTGCAAGGTAAAATGAAAGTAGGTGCTATATATATATAAGCTAAACATAAAGAATGTGAAAGAAATGGTTCATTTAGTAGTATTACTGTGTAATATCCCACAGAAAAAAAAATATAAAATACGTGTGGAACTACAATGAAACAATAAAAGCGGCCCGGATGTATTGGTACAGTGGTTACCGCGCTCGACTACTGATCCTGAGGACGGAGGTGCGGCCGCGGCGGCCGTGTTTCGATAGCGGTGAAACACACGGTGCCGCGTACTAGTGCGATATCGGTGCATGTTAAGAAAACGTGATGTGGACGAAATTTTGGATTCCCTCTACCACGGCTCACTCACAGCCGATGTCGGGAAATCACAAAGGGCCGTGAATGTGATATTAGTTGAAGTCATCATCATCATCAGCCTATCTCCAATTACCCCTGTCCTGCGCTAGCGTATTCCAACTTTCGCCTGCAAATTTCCTAACTTCAACATCCCATCTGGTTTTCTGCCGACCTCGACAGCGCTTCCCTTCTCTTGGTATCCATTCTGTAACCCGAATGGTCCACCGGTTATCCATCCTACGTGGCCTGCCCAGCTCCATTTCTTCCGCTTAATGTCAACTAGAATATCGGCTATCCCCGTTTGTTCTCTGATCCACACCGCTCTCTTCCTGTCTCTTAACGTTAGTCCTAAGATTTTTCGTTTCATCGCTCTTTGTGCGGACCTTAACTTGTTCTCGAGCTTCTTTGTTAACCTCCAAGTTTCTGCCCCATATGTTAGCACCGGTAGAATGCAATGATTGTACACTTTTTTGCAACGACAGTGGTAAGCTCCCTGTCAGGATTTGGTAATGCCTGCCGTATGCACTCCCACCCAATTTTATTCTTCTGTAAATTTTTTTCTCGTGATCAGGGTCCCCTGTGAGTAATTGACCTAGATAAACGTACTCCTTTACAGACTGTAGAGGCTTAGTGGCGATCCTGAATTCTTGTTTCCTTGCCAGGCTATTGAACATTATTTTTGTCTTCTGCATATTCATCTTCAACCCAACTTTTACACTTTCTCGATTAAGGTCCTCAATCATTTGTTGTAATTCGTCTCCATTGTTACTGAATAGGACAATGTCATCAGCAAATCGGAGGTTGCTTAGATATTCACCGTTGATCCTCACTCCTAAGTTTTCCCAGCCTAAGAGCTTGAATACTTCTTCTAGGCATGCAGTGAATAGCATTGGAGAGATTGTGTCCCCTTGCCTGACCCCTTTCTTGATAGGTAACTTTCTACTTTTCTTGTGGAGAACCAAGATAGCTGTGGAATCCTTGTAGATGTTTGCTAAAATATTCACGTATGCCTCCTGTACTCCTTGATTACGCAATGCCTCTATGACTGCTGGTATCTCTACTGAATGAAATGCCTTTTCATAATCTATGAAAGCCATGTAGAGAGGTTGATTGTACTCTGCAGATTTCTCGATTACCTGATTTATGACATGGATATGATCCATCGTAGAATATCCCTTCCTGAAGCCAGACTGTTCTCTTGGTTGGCTGAAGTCAAGTGTTGCCCTGATTCTATTTGAATTTATCTTGGTGAATATTTTATACAGTACTGAAAGCAAGCTAATGGGTCTATAATTCTTCAATTCTTTAACGTCTCCCTTCTTCCCTTCTTCACGTCACGCAGTTTCGAAGCGTATGTCTGCCAAGGTGGACTCGGCCAACCGCCCTGGCTGCGGCATATGGGAGAATAGGCCTAACGCCGGTGCCTTATTCGGAACACAGGACAATGGAAATAAACTCAAGAGCAAGATCGTCAGGGCATCGCGGATGCCTCCCATGCCCAAGGAACATGCCAAAATTATCATACGACCCCGCGGAGGGCTGAATATTGCCAAGACAGGACCGACCGTGATCGGTAAGGCGATCGTGGAAGCGGCGGGTCTTACCCCGACGCAGATAAGCTCGGACATAATTTGTCCTAACATACAACAAAACGTTATGGTGGCCAGCACGCCCAACCAAGACAACGCTTCAAAATACACGAGAATCAGGACACTTCATGTGGCTGGAAGAATGTTTGAAGTCAGTGCATACGAGGCCGCTACCCACACAACGTCTAAAGGAATAATCAGTCACATCGACCTGAACGACAGTCAATCGGACCTCGAACGCAACATCGTCAGTGACAGAAACCCGCTGGCCTTGGCGGTCAAGAGAATTAAGAACACAGGCACAATCATCATAGCTTTCGACGGCCTCAAGGTTCCGAACTTTGTACACTATGGCCCAGTCCTTGTGAAGTGCTTTCTGTTTTGCAAACAAGTCGATATCTGCTACGCGTGCGGCAAGCTCGGCCATCGTGCCGACGTTTGCCCGACTCCCGAGGAGTCCACCTGCAGGGGATGTGGGGCAGTCAACCCGGACGATCAACACCAGTGCACGCCAAAGTGTGGGTTGTGCGGGGGCCCACACCCTACGGCGGACAAAACATGCAAGGAGAGATTCCAGATCCCGTACGTCGTCAGAAGGAGACGATGGAAGAGTGCGACTGTGGAAGCTTCGAGAAATGGGGCTTCGCCACCACCACAGAGCAGCGAGATCAAAAATAAGTTGCAGCAAGCTCCACCGCACGAGCATAGGGAACGCTCCCGATCCAGGGGACGTTCTCGCTCCAGAGGGAGCTCCCGGAGACGCTCTCGATCCAGAGGGCGCTCTTGTTCCAGAACCAGGACCAGATCCCGCTCCAGGGGTCGCTCCGGATCCCAGCACCGAGGCAGTCAAGTCCGGTTCAAGTCCTGCTCGAGGTCCTGCTCCAGGGATCGCCGACCCGAGTACCACCCGACCTGGGCCGACCGAGTTCGAGGAACGCCGGAAAAGGTAACGCGGGGCTCACCGCCAGAGCATGATAGAGGTAACAACAGACTAGCACAACTTGAGCGCGAAAACGAGATGATGAAGAACACAATAGCTCGACTCATGACAATAATTGGCGAGATTAGGAGGGGCAGTAATAGGAAACCGGCCATGGCAGACAAGCAACCTGCCACTCCCCAGCCAATGGAAGTCGCCATGGCTGAGAAGAACGATACGGATAATGAACCGGCCGCTCCCCAGCCAATGGAAGTCCCCATGGTTGACACGAGCGATACGAAGAGGCCAGCTAAAAAGAGGGCAATCACTAATGAGCCAGAAAGAGCATCAGGTAGGGCCAAATCTGAGATTCGCGAGATGCTCTCCGCTCTCAGTGACAGCATTAAAGGGATAAATGAGAAGTTCTCGCTCTTCCAAAGCAACATGGCTTCCATGGAGGAGCGCACTAATCAGCGCATCAGCAAAATTGAATCCTTCTTGGAAAACGTGGTAGCACCTGTGCTGGTACCTAAAGCTCCTACGCCCCCAACAACAGCATCGACTAGTAACAGCACGGGGGCAATCGGGCCTCCGAAGGCTAGCACAGCAGCTCTACAGCAATACGATGGCCACTCAAACTAGCTCATGCAGGATGTGGCAATGGAATTGCAGGGGTTTCCTTCCCAAGAGGGCTCCCCTGCAGCAATATATTCGATCACACACAGAGAAGCCACATGTCATCCTTATACAAGAAACACTCACATCTAACGTCACGCTGTCCGGCTACAGGCCCGTAGCGAAGCACGAAGAAGGACGGGGGGTCGCTGTACTGATTAGCAACAAGCTGACCCACATCACTCACGACCTTAAGATGACCGCAAGTAAAGTGGAATATATAATGATAGAAATCATCCCCAGCCCAGCGAACCGCGCAAGTATATTCATTCTAAATGTATACAGTAGTCCCAAATCCCAAGACAACGCTTCAAAGTCCTAATCACCAAGGCCACGCAACTAGCACGAGACTCCCCTTTGATCGTAGCTGGTGACTTCAACGCCCCCTACCACACCTGGGGCTACCCATACAACACTAACAAGGGCGAGGACCTCTGGCGTGAGGCTCCAAACCTAAACTTGATGCTAGTCACGGACCCGGCATTCCCGACTAGATGTGGGACATCGTCGAGCCGTGACATGACACCGGATCTCACCTTTGTCAGGAGCATCGCAGCGGTTAAGTGGACGAACCTCGGTGTAGACTTTGGTAGCGACCATTATATCTTGGCCACACACCTCCAGGTCGAGCAGAAGAGACAGCGCCTGTTCCAGTACACAGACTGGGACAAGTTTCGCAAGATTATGGAAGAGCGAACGGAGAGTGAGGACAAGCCTAGCCTCGAACAATGGGTGGCACAGGTTAGAGATGACATCAAAGCTACCACAAAAGGGGTTTGTACCGACCTCCCGGTGGAAAAGATGGACAGTCGTCTGGCTCACCTGTTGGAGGCCAAGCAGTCCCTCCTCGCCAGGTGGAAGGGACAAAGGCTCAACCGCAGGCTCAGAAAAAAGATCGCAGAAATCAACAGAACTATAGAGGAACACTGCAGAGCCCTCTCTAAACAGCAATGGGATGAGGTGTGCAACTCGATCGACGGGCAGATGCGTAACGGGGGAACCTGGAACCTCCTAAAGCATCTCCTCGACGAGACGAACACTAAAACCAACCAACACAACACACTGGCGCGCACCCTACACGCAAATTTTATCCAGACTCGTGAAGAAATAGCTGTCTGTCGCATCGGGCCCTACACCACCTTCACCTGACTACGACGGCTCCGGGAACCCTGAACTTGACGCAGAATTCGGGATTGAGGAGATCAGGCAGGCGCTCCACGCCCTCAACGGCAGATCGGCACCGGGTCCGGACAAGATCATGAACAAAGCTCTACGGAACCTGGACGACAAGTCCATCGAATTCCTAAAGGTCATCATTAACCAAGCATGGAGCAGTGGTATAGTTCCCGAAATGTGGAAATCGGCCAACACCATTCTCATCCCCAAGCCAGGCAAGCAGCCCAGCCTCGATAACCTCCGCCCAATTTCGCTCACATCGTGCGTGGGGAGGGTTGCTGAACACGCAATCCTAAACAGGCTTTCTCGCTACCTGGAGGAGCACGACATTTACCCATACAACATGATCGGCTTCAGGGCTGGACTATCGACGCAGGACGCGATGAAGCTCATCAAGCATCACATTATTGACTCTAATACGCGGGACACGAGAGCCATACTAGGTCTAGATCTGGAAAAGGCATTTGACAACATTCTTCACTCGTTCGTTTTAGACACAATCTCGAGCCTTAACCTGGGGAAGCACTTCCATTCCTACACGAAATCTTTTCTCTCCGACAGAGAAGCCACCCTAAAGATCGGGGACCTTACTTCAGACATGATCAAGCTGGGGTTTAAGGGAACGCCACAAGGGGCAGTCATATCCCCAACCCTCTTTAACCTCGCCATGATTGGTCTATCCAGGGAACTCTCTGCTATCGACGGTATCAGTCATACCATATACGCAGACGACGTTACCATTTGGTGTACGGGAGGTAGTGATGGACAGGTAGAGATGGCCCTGCAAGAGGCGATTGATGCTACCGAGAGATGCCTCGAGTCCACGGGCCTTCGGTGCTCACCTCACAAGTCGGAACTGCTACTTTATCGACTCAAGCGCAGAGGCCCCAAACCAAAGGGATGAAGCCACTCGCCGAATGCGACATCAAACTACGGACAAACGACGGAGGCTATATTCCGAGGTTGGATGCCATCCGGATTCTCGGCATGATGGTCCAGTCGAGTGGCTCTAACAACCAGACAGTGCTGCGTCTCACTAAGAAGACGGACAATGCCATCAGATTAATAAGAAGAGTGGCCAACCGGCAGCAAGGCCTCGGAGAAGACAACCTCGTGAGATTGGTGCATGCGTTCGTAATGTGTCATTTCACTTACGCCGCGGCCATGCACAACTGGCAAAGATCGGAGCGGGATAAGCTGAACACATTAATCAGGAAGGCAATGAAGAGAGCCCTCGGCCTCCCCATATACACACACACGGAAAGCTTACTTCAACTCGGCGTGCATAACACGGTCGAGGAATTGGCGGAAGCGCAGGAGAGATTCCAGTTCTTCAGACTATCTTCCACACAAGCTGGAAGACACATCCTGCAAGAGCTGGGCGTTCCCCCCACAGTAGTCAAAACAAAGTTCTGCAGCATCCCTCGAGAGCAGCGGGACCGCATCACTGTCGCCCCGATCCCACGAAACGTCCATCCAGAACACAACGTGGGAAGACGTCGGGCGCGCGCGAAGGCCCTCCTGGAAAAGGCTCGTGAATGGGCTTCGGAGAAAAGTTTTGTAGACGCAGCTCGCTACCCCGACGGACAGGCCTTCGCTGCGGTTAGCGTAGACCATGAAAGTAAAGTAACGAACGCAATCTCGATTCGGACGACGTCCTCTGAGACCGCAGAGCAGGCTGCAATAGCGATGGCCTTATTGGACGACAAGAGGACATCAACCTACAGTGACTCGAGATCAGCCGTTCGGGCATTTGCCAAAGGAACCATATCCGAGCTGGCCCTAGGGATACTGGGAAGCAAGCAGATCAAGCCACGCACAGTGATCTGGTTTCCAGCCCACATGGGACAGATCGAGGGTGCCCCGCCCAACCTCAATGAGTCGGCACACAATGCTGCGCGAGGGATTATCAACCGCGTAGCTACGAGTACCACCGGGCAGCGTGACGTTGGGGGTACTGACTATCGGGACTCTCCTCTCTCGTAGAACGAAATTACTAGGCATTTTCACTTGGCTCCTAGGATCTACCCCCTCCCGCATTGTAAACTCAGTAGACCTCAGTCTTTAACACTAAGGCCTTATGCGGCGAAGCACACCGCACGGGCGACCGCGAATGCCGACATCGCTACTAGCTGCCTTACCTGGTGCGCCGCCGTCGTCTGCGCCGTCGCCGACGAAAGCAAGACCAGCAGCAAACACTCACCCCAGGACCCAGCCCGGTTCCTGCCAAGACTACCGAAACCCAAGGACCTCTCCCAGACCAACGAACTCCCACCCCCACTGACAAGCCTACCTGGGCCGACAAGGTGGCAGGCAAAGGTGAGACCCGCGCAGCGCAGCGTCAGGGACACTTGCCACAGCAACCTGACCCAGAACTAGCGCAGCTAAAACGCATGTATGCGGAGCAAGCTAAAGAAATCCAATCGCTTAAAGAAGAGCTAGCAAAACAACAGGCCCCCTCATCGCGCGAGGGTAGCATTAGCAGCGGCCCCGTCTCGATACGCGGCGCTAAGAAACGAGCAGACCTGACGCCTCAGGCCGAAGAGCAATCCGAATTTGAACGGTTTACAGCTAACATATACGCGATACTAGAAAAGTACCGCGCGGAGACCATGACCGAGTATGGCGCTTTCAACGCTAAACTCGAGAGCATGCAGAAACAACTTAACGAGCTGGCTACATGGCCAGCACAAATGGACGCGAGGACTAAGGTGTTGGAGGAGGACCTGGCACGCGGAAAGCGCGCTGGGCTAATACCTAGGCCTTAAAATGGCGTCGTCACAATCATTCACAATTTGGCAATGGAACACTAGTACCCTCCGCACGCGGAGAGAAACGTTACAACAATTCATTGGCTCTATAACCCAACGACCGGCCGTCATTCTCCTGCAGGAAACGCGTATCGACCGATTCGCTCTTCGTGGATATAGAGTCGAGGCCGTCTGTGGGAACAAAGCTCGAGGCATAGCCACCTGTGTGGCTAAGGCTTACGCTTACACGACACATGCAATACGCCCAGACCTCAAAATAGAGCATCAGATGTTAGAAATCATCCCCAACGCTCACATTAAGCAATCTATATTTATCCTTAACGTGTACAGTTCACCTTCGCACAGTACAGAAACATTCACCACACTAGTAACTAAAGCGACGCAGATAGCAGGCAACCATCCCCTCATCATCGCGGGGGACTTCAACGCCCCCCACGTAGACTGGGGATACAATCGCACAACACAGAAAGGACGCCACTTACAAACGCACATCACTCAACACAATCTAGTGTTACTTAACGACCTCTCTACCCCCACACGCATAGGTAACTCAGTGTCACGGGACTCATCCCCTGACCTGACCCTGGTACGCAACGTATCGAATCCCACATGCGTTAACCTGCAAGCTAACCTAGGTAGCGATCACTTTATCTGTAGCACTACATTCAATATAAGCAGCCCCGAACCCAGACACTTAAAAATAGTAGACTGGGACTACTTTAGGCAAATTCGAAAACAAGACACCAACCATTACTCTTCCCTCGCTGAACACTTTACGAGACTACAGCGGGACGTAAAACAAGCGACCAAAAACATCTCTACAACACGCAACATCGACCACATGGACAGCCACCTCGCACAACTCCTGGAGGCTCACAATAGTCTTCAAGAAAGATAGAGAACACAAAAACACAATCGTAGGCTACGAAAAAGAATTGCATTGCTCAACCGACAAATCGAAGAGTACAGCCAAACACTAGCATGCCAACAGTGGAATGAGGTGTGCAATTCGCTCGACGCACGCATGAGAAAAGGTCTAAAATGGGACCTTCTCAAGCACCTGCTCGGCGACAAGCCCACCAAGTCAGAGCAACGACTAACCCTAGATAGACTGTTACACAAAGCGCCAGGGCAGCAACTTACAGATGCGCAGATTTTAGAAGCTACAGCAGCCCGGTATCTATGCACAGAACCTAGCTCGCATGAAGACTACCCACCTTACGAGGGGGCCACTCACGACCCATTTGAGGAGGCTATAACCAGCGCTGAAATACGCGCGGTAATAGCAGAGCTCAACACTAAGTCAGCCCCGGGTCCTGACGGAGTCACCAACAAGCTACTCCGTAACCTGGCTGACAATGACATTGAATCACTAGCCACCCACATGAATGAGGTTTGGAAGCGAGGGAGCGTCCCGCCAGAATGGAGGGCCGCGACCGTCATTATCATTCCCAAACCGAACAAACAACTGGAGCTTGACTCTCTACGACCCATTTCCCTCACATCTTGTGTGGGTAAGGTCATGGAGCACGCCATTCTCCGCCGAGTCACAAAACATGCAGAGCAAGAGCACCTCTTCCCATTCAATCAAGTCGGGTTCAGGCCGGCTATGGCCACGCAGGACGTACTCCTCATGCTGCAGGAGACGTTACTTAGAGTAAGGAGTAAAGACCTCAAAGCAATTCTAGCTA
The DNA here is from genome assembly GCF_013339745.2 of Dermacentor silvarum. Lineage (NCBI taxonomy): Eukaryota > Metazoa > Arthropoda > Arachnida > Ixodida > Ixodidae > Dermacentor > Dermacentor silvarum. Next base: position 118,956,651 of record NC_051163.1, on the reverse strand, counting down.
TCGACTTAGAGAAAGCTTTCGATACCGTAAGCCACGCTCATATACTGCACGAGATTCAGGAGGCAGGCCTAGGTCGACGCTTCTACGAATACGTCCGCTCTTTCCTAAGAGCCCGAACGGCTACACTTAAAGTTGGAGATCTCAACTCACACACCTACAACCTAGGCCCGCGCGGCACCCCGCAAGGGTCGGTGCTCTCACCGTTTCTTTTCAATTTAGCCCTCAGACAACTTTCGCAAAAGCTGAAACATATCGAAGGCGTAGAGCACGCGCTCTACGCCGACGATATTACTCTTTGGCGCACCGCAGGCAGCGACGCACAAATCGAAGCAAGCCTTCAGGAAGCAATTAATACAGTACAAAACTTTTTAAAGCCCACGGGCCTCAGACTCTCGGCAGCTAAGTCCGAGTTGCTGCTTCTGCCACCGCAACACGGCCGCAACAACGGCGAACCAACTATACACCTTTCCACAACGGACGGCTCGGATATCCCGATAGTGTCGTCGGTTCGAATTCTGGGCGTCACCCTGCAGTAGAATGGCAAAAACGACTTAACAGTCGCACATCTCATCAAGAAAGCTGATGCAGTCATTCACCTCGCCCGACGCGTCGCTAAAAGACACGCGGGACTCACAGAAGAGAGCTTACTACGCATCTTTCACGCTTTCTTAATGTGCCACGTTCACTACGTTGCCTGCGCTCACCCGTGGAGCAAAGGCGATGAAACTAAAGTGGACAACTCATCCGCAAATGCACGAAACGAATAGTTGGCCTACCCATGACGGCAAGCACGCAGCGCCTGCTAGGCCTTGGGGTACACAATACGTTCAAAGAAATCACAGAAGCACAAAGAATGTCCCAGCTCATACGCCTGTCCTCGACAACTGCGGGCCGGGACCTCCTCTCACACATAAGTCTTCCTATCCCAACTCAAGTCAATGACGCATCACAATTACCGCAACACCTTCGTGCTAAAATCACAGTACTACCCTTCCCCAGAAATATGCACCCGGTGCATAATCAGACTCGAAGAAGGGCACGCGCTCAAGCCTTACTAAAAGCGGCCACCCTACACGCGACAGACGTGGCTTTCGTAGATGCCGCTAAATACGCAGACAAACCCTACTTTGCGGCTGCGGCGGTCGCCCCAGACGGGACAGCCCTCAATGCTCTTACCATACGAACAAAGAAAGCCTGCGAGGCCGAACAAGTGGCTATTGCCCTTGCTCTAGCCCTCCCTCAGCGCGACACAATATTTACCGACTCCAAACCCGCTGCACTGGCATACCGCCGCGGTACACTATGCCAGGCGGCCTTAAGCATTCTAGCTTCCGCTCAAATAAACGAAGACAAGCACATCCACTGGTTCCCGGGGCATGAAGGCCTCAACGTTCAACCAGGCGTTTCCAACGGCAATGAGCTGGCCCATAACCTCGTGCGAGATCTTACGCGCCGCGCGGGGACGCGGGCCGGCTCACCGACCGGGAGCCCCAACATGCACCCGGCGCCACTCCTCTCCTATCACGACATTTGCTCGCACTATAAGTTATCGAGAAAGGAATTCCCCTCACCTCACCCAACACTAAATAAAGCACAACAATTAACGCTTAGATTGCTGCAAACGCACAGTTACCCCAACCCCTATATATGCAGCAAATACCTCCCAGATATAAGGCCAGAATGTCCTAAATGCCAAATTCCAAAGTGCGACTTAGATCACATGCTGTGGCAGTGTCCCGCGCTAAACGCTTGCTTTGGGTCTCCTGCCACCGAGGACGACTGGAACAACCACCTCAGGAGCCCCGACAGGGCCCTTCAACACCAGGCCGTCCAGAAGGCCCAAAAGGTGGCTGGCGAGCTCCGACTCCCAGTCCCCACATGGGTGGAGCCACCGTGCCGGCCCCCGTAAGGGGTGCCCAGGCCCCTTCAGGACCATTAATAAAGTTAATTCTCTCTTTCTCTCAATAGACCTCAGGCTTTAACACTAAGGCTTCTACAGACGGGGGCATACCCAAACCCCCTACTTCTTCACAATATGTATCCCCAAATTCAGACAACAAACACATGTGCACTATGCAATGACTTAGCGAGCTTACCTCACATGCTCTGGCGGTGTCCCGCGTTACGCGGCGATGAAAGCAACAGTTCTTCACGTTGGGATGCGGTTCTACGTAGCCCCAACCTCGAAGAACAGTTATGGGCTGTCCAACGGGCCCGCGACGCGGCGGAGAGGCTTGGCCTTTCTGTCCCGACGTGGGAGCGGCCCGCTCTAGGACACTAATAAAGTTCTTCATCCATCCATCCATCCCTTATTATGGATTAGTATAATGTTGGCGGTCTTCCAGCTCTCTGGTACACTTGAAGTTGTGAGGCATTGCGTATAAAGGGTCGCAAGCTTTTCAATTATGATATCTCCTCCATCCTTGATTAAATCGACTGTTATTCCATCTTCTCCAGCAGCTTTTCCCCTGGACATGTTTTTCAAGGCCTTTCTAACTTCAGCGCTAGTTATAGAAGGAGCCTCTGTATCCGGTTCATCACTATTTTGAATGAAAGTAGTTTGGCTTTTTTGGGGGGCATTGTACAGGTCAGTATATAATTCTTCCGCTGCTTTTACTATGTCATCGAAATTACCGATGATATTACCACGCTTATCTTTCAGTGCAGACATCTTGCCTTGTCCTATGCCAAGCTTTCTTCTTACTGATTTAATGCTGCGTCCATATTTTACGGCTTCCTCAATCTTTCCCACGCTATAATTTCGAATATCCCTTACTTTTTTCTTGTTGATTAGTTTTGACAGTTCAGCGAATTCTATCTGATCTCTTAAGTTGGACATTTTCATCTTCTGTCGTTTCTTTATTAGGTCCTTTGTTTCTTGGGAGAGCTTACCTACTGGTTGCCTTGGTGCCCTACCTCCCACTTCAATTGCTGCTTCTGAGATCAACCTAGTTACGGTTTCATTCATTACCTCTATGTTGTCTTTATGTTCCTTTTCTAAAGCTGCATATTTGTTTGCGAACACCAACCTGAATTGGTCTGCTTTTACCCTTACTGCGTCTAGGTTGGCCCGTTTCCTCTTGACTAATTTCACTCTCTCTCTCTTCAAATTGAGGGAAATCTTAGACCTCACTACCCTATGGTCACTGCACTTAACCTTACCTAACACTTCTACATCCTGCACTATGCTTGGATCGGCAGAGAGTATGAAATCTATTTCATTCCTTGTTTCTCCATTAGGGCTTTTCCAGGTCCACTTCCTGTTGCTGCGCTTCCTGAAGAAGGTCTTCATTATTCGGAGCCTATTCCTTTCCGCGAATTCTACTAACATCTCTCCTCTTGTTTTCCTAGAAACGATGCCGTAGTTGCCAATTGCTTGCTCACCAACCTGCTTTTTCCCCACTTTTGCATTGAAGTCCCCCATGACTAAAGTATACTGAGTTTGCACCTTTCTCATTGCTAGTTCAACATCTTCATAAAACTGTTCTATTTCTTCATCATCGTGACTAGAGTGTGTGGTGTTAAATATTTCTCAAATGTGAGCAGTGCAGAGCTCCAGCGTCAATATCGAGTTGAGCAAAAAGTGAGAAGTAAAGTAAGCAGTAGTGTTTGTGACCTGCCTCATACCTGAATTCTACCAATAAGCTATCCCCAATCATTGTTCACGCTTAAAAATCAGCTTACAATGCGGTAACGCAGCCTCAAACGAAAAGCTGTCACCTTCAATGCAGTTTCCGTGACCTCGGAAACAACCAGTCAAGATTGGTAGAATGCCTCTTACAGATGACTTCCTTTCAACCGCAGAGTGATTATTTCACATTCAATATCATTGCCGTCTACTCAGCGTTGCAGCATTCAGTCCGTAAATGGGCTAGCTGGTGAGTGATTCGAAAACAAGATTTGAAAGTACGATGACAATCTTTCTTTTGTCTGGTGGCGGCGCGTGGTTTATTAACCAAATTCCTCTTTCAGCCGGCAGCCAAACGGTCTTTACGCTTTTGTTAAAGCCAGCAAACACACAAAGACACAACGAAAGGCTACAGGACTCGTGTCTGTGTGTGTTTCGCGCCTCTAACTAAGACTAATAGTTAGCAACTAGCCCAAGAAGACGTTCTCTCAAGGATTTTACACGGATTGCGTGGACGGTAATTTTCTGCTGCCAGCAAGTGCAGTCGGAAATTCCGCTTTAACAATAAAAAATACAGAATATCAATCTGAGACCTTCACACTGCCAATGGGTAAATTTTGTGCTCTCGTCGTATCATTAAAGCAACACACGTTCTATCACAAGGAACGTCATACGGAACCTCACGGCGACAGCGACGGTGAAGACGACACCGACGGCAGAAATCCGCTTTAAGTGTCCTTATAATTGCCATCGCAATAAAATAGGGTCGGGCGATCCTGGTTTTGACATGAAAGAAGCACGTGTAGATGACACGCTCCAGTGTGTTCATGGCCATGGCTTCTTGGTGAACTATCGTGCCGTGCACTGCTTTCTACCAGCTTCACGTTTCTCACGCTAAGATTTACTGCCATATTTCTTTTCCTGCGCTTTCTACCTGCTTCACGTTTCTCACGCTAAGCGTTACTGTCATTTTTCTTTTCCTGCGCTTTCTACCTGTTTCACGTTTCTCACGACAAGCGTTACTGCCATTTTTCTTTTCCTGCGCTTTCTACGTGCTTCACGTTTCTCACGCTAAGCGTTACTGCCATTTTTCTTTTCCTGCGCTTTCTACCTGCTTCACGTTTCTCACGCTAAGCGTTTGTAACATAGCAGCGGCAGCCTAGCTGCCGTCATGCAAGAAGGGAGACGTTGCCGACGAAGTGTTTGGCCGAGAACAGCCACGAGCGTTTAGTGCACGCATATATAAAGCAAAAGGGGAAAGGGGGGCATCTGTCGAGTGAACAGAGAAAACAACGTCGCGCATGCGCATTCACAGCGCGCACATGACGCGGTGGTTGATACCGCATTTACAACACTTCTTCCCTCTTAAAAACGCTGCACTGGCTTGCGTGATCTTGTGGAGCGTCGAAGAGGTTGTGTGGTTAGTTCGTCGGCCCCGGATGCCACGAGTCTTGGAAGAGGTCCCTGGTGGGCCACGTCTGGAAACGCTTCTGGGGGTGAAGATTCCCTCGCCTCGTCGGGGCTTGCGGATGGCTGTTGGCAGAGTGGCGGTGCGCTCGGTGTAATGTCACTGCTGAACGTGTCTGGGTCGGTGCCCGGTGGTTCATCTTGAGAAGATCTAGTACGGGCACGCACTTGATTGATGTGACGCCGCACGATTGCTTGAGGAGTCTCCACTGTGACCATCCGTCCTCCCGCTGTCGCTGGTATCCATTTACCATTTGACCCGTAGTTGCGGACATGTACACCGCAGTCAATTGGAGGCAACCACTCGTCGTTGCCTTTAGAATTAGTCACAGTCGACGCCGGGAAACAGGCGTCCAGGCGCGATCGTATCTGGTACCCCAACAGCATTTCCGATGGCGACTTTCCGGTTTTCTGGGGAGTCCTCCTGTAATTAAGCAGCAAACGCACAAGGTTATGTTCCAGCTTTCCGCCTCTCATCTTCCGGAGACCGTCCTTGATTGTCCTGACTGCCCTCTCCGCTGCTCCGTTTGACTGCGGGTGATAGGGGGCGGTTCTTAGGTGCGTAATGTTGTTCTTGTTAGCAAACGTTGCAAATTCCTGGCTAGTGAACTGCGTTCCATTGTCGGATACGAGGGTTCTTGGTACGCCGAAATGGCTAAATATATCCCGCAGGCAATCAATGGTGGTTGCCGAAGGGGCCTGGTTCAGTGGCATCGCTTCTATCCACTTAGTGTGGGAATCCACTACTACAAGAACCATTTTACCTTGTATTGGCCCCGCAAAGTCGACGTGAACCCGCGACCATCTCTCCTGCGTTTGTGGCCAGTTTAACGGCGGAGCGGCCGGCGGCATAGGCAAATTGTCAATGCAATTGTTGCGTTGCGCTCCCGTTAACTCTATTTCGCGGTCTATTCCTGGCCACCAAAACAAGGACCGCGCAACTGTTTTCATTGCCGAGGACCCCTGATGCGTTTCATGTAATAATTGTAACAAGCGCTTCCGTGCTGCAACAGGTATGACAACACGATGTCCCCAATAGACGAGGTCGTGTGCTAGAGATAGCTCCAACTTGCGATCAGCAAAGGGAACCAAGGAAGGGTCAAGCCGTTCTGCGCCTTTCGGCCACCCGTGGAACACGTTTTGCTTTACGCGAGCTAAGGTTGGGTCATTGGCGGTCAGCTCCTTCAGCTTGCGTGTTGTGACTATCCCTTCATCCAGGCTTTCTAAAGAAAGTACGTACTCTTCAGGGTCAGGTTCCGTAACGGAATTGGGGCACCGCAACGGTAGTCTGCTCAGTGCATCCGCATTCAATAGCAGCCGTCCTGGAGCATATTCGAGCTTGTAACGGTAGCCTCCCAGGTAGAGGGCCCAGCGTTGGATGCGAGCTGCGGCCATGGCAGGCGTCTTGCGGTCGGGCCTCAGCAGTCCTAAAAGTGGCTGGTGGTCGGTAACCAGGATGAACTCTCGACCTAAAAGATAATCCCGGAATTTAGTCACTCCAAAAACAAGTGCCAGTGCTTCACGCTCTAATTGAGAATAATTTCTTTCGGCGTTTGTCAGGGTTCTTGAACGGAACCCGACTGGTCTGTTGGTGCTTCCAATTGTGTGAAAAAGAACAGCGCCTATCCCACGAGCGGATGCGTCGCATTCCAACTTCAGTTGCCTCGATGGATCAAAATGCACAAGGACCTCGGCGTCTTTAAGACACTGCTTTGCCTTGCGAAATGCGGATTCCTGTTCGGACTTCCACTGCCACCGCGCCTTTTTTTTTCTAACAACTGGTACAATGGCAACAAGGTGTCCGACATATTCGGCAAGAACTTTGAATAGAATGAGATCATCCCAAGGAATGAACGCAGCTCGCTTAGGTTTTCGGGACTAGGTGCATTCATGATAGCATCTACGTTCTTCTCAGTTGGGTGAAGGCCGGCTCGGTCAATACGATGACCCAGATAAGCGACAGATGGCTGGCTAAATTTACACTTATCGTATCTGAGCTTCACGCCGTGTTCTCTGAACCGTTCCAACACACTTCGCAACCGTGCTCCGCAATTTTCAAAGCTTTCCGAGACTAGCACGTCATCCAAGTAAGCCTGAACGCCCGGTAAGCCAGACAGTATTGTATCAATTTTTCTTTGAAAAATTGCTGGGGCGGAGGAAATGCCGAACGGAAGCCTATTGTAACAAAACAGGCCTTTGTGAGTGTTAATAACGCAAAGCTTCCGAGAGTCCTCGTCCAAAAGCACCTGGTTATAGGCATCCCGTAAGTCGAGCGTACTGAACAACTGGCCTCCTCCTAATGAGGCAAAGATATCTTGAATAACAGAAAGCGGGTACTGCTCCGTGGCGCAAGCAGGATTTAGAGTGGCTTTAAAATCGCCGCAAATTCTGACAGAGCCATTCTTCTTAAGAATGGGTACAATGGGCGTCGCCCAATTCGAATGCTTGACTGGCGATATTACACCCAGCGACACTAACCGGTCAAGTTTTTGCGATACTTTGTCACGTAAAGCATAAGGAATAGGTCTCGCCTTACAGAATTTGGGAACAGCATCGCCCTTCAGCAGGAGGCTGGCTGGTGGTCCCTTGATCAACCCCAAGGTTTCCGAAAAAACGTCCTGGTAGGTGTCGCGAATGGCATTGATGTTGTGGCAGTTCACTTGACTCTCCGTCGCCTCGCCTTCGCACGTGACTCGTAGTACCGGTACGCCCGCTTGTTCCAGGAGGATTAGCAGGTCTCGTCCGCACAAGCTTGGTCCGGGGCAGTCTAGAACCACAAGGGAACAGTCAACAGAAATATCACGGTATTTTACACGAAGTTGAAGCTCGCCCATCACCGGCAATCTTCCATTGTAGCAGGACAGCTTCACATGTGAAGGCTTCAAGCTTGGCCAGCATTTGCGATGTTTGTCAAAAAGCTGTCGCGATATTACGCACACCGGGGAACCCGTATCTACTTCCATGGATAAATCCACGCCTCCCCAACTAAACGTTCGTCGAATTGGCGGCTCAAGAGAGGTCTTTCGTGCTGACGCCAACGTCCAGATCTGCACACTATCGCTGCTGTCCTCTTCTAAAGCAGCGTCTTCCACCACCAAAGCTTTCGCGTGAAAGACTCGCCGATTGCTGGGAACATCGTTACCATTGCGGTTGTGACACATTTTCGCTAGATCGCCCCTCTGACCACAAGAGTAACACCGGGCTTTAGTCCATCTGCAGCTGCTGCTATCATGTCTAGAACTGCCACATCTTCCGCACTCCAATTTTTCTGCGCTTCCCACGCTTGATCTCGATGGTAGCTTGCGATGTGCTTCCACTTTAAGTACAGGCGGTACTTCTACTGACATTGTCCTGGCGTCTTTTTCGGCAGTTTCAGCAGCTATAGCTATAGACTCCGCTTCCTCCAGTGTTAAATCATTCTTTGCCAGCAGTTGCTTCTGAACAGCACTTGAGCGCACACCGCAGACAATTCTGTCTCGAAGTAGCCTGGTCAGCGAGTCTCCAAAATTGCAATTGTCTGCTATGCGCCGGATTGCAACGACAAAATCCTGAATAGATTCGTTCTCATGCTGACACCGGTTGAAAAACTGGAAACTTTCAGCGATTTCGTTGCGCTTTGGGTCATAGTGGTCATTTAAGACCTTGACTACCTCGTCATAACTTAAGGCATTGGGCTTTGCAGGTGCTATCCTTCCCATTAGGATTTGGACCGTCGACGTGCTAAGTGCAGCCACTAGAAGTGCCCTCTTCTTAGTAGAATCCGAAATAGCATTAGCTTCAAAATACGCCTCCACTTTGATGAGGTAAGGCTTCCACTTTTCTGTGAGGTCGTCGAAGTTCGGAAGCATGTAGGAGGCCATCGTGGTCAGCGGCACGGCTGTCTCTGAATGCCTAGCGTTGGGTTCTTCCTTGACTGCGTGGGTGCCTTCCTGGCTCGTCGCCACTGTAACATAGCAGCGGCAGCCTAGCTGCCATCATGCAAGAAGGGAGACGTTGCCGACGAAGTGTTTGGCCGAGAACAGCCACAAGCGTTTATTGCACGCATATATAAAGCAAAAGGGGAAAGGGGGGCATCTGTCGAGTGAACAGAGAAAACAACGTCGCGCATGCGCATTCACAGCGCGCACATGACGCGGTGGTTTGATACCGCATTTACAACAGCGTTACTGCCATTTTTTCTTTTCCTGTGCTTTCTACCTGCTTCACGTTTCTCACGCCAAACTTACTGCCATTTTTTTCTTTTCCTGCGCTTTCTACCTGCTTCACGTTTCTCACGCCAAACTTACTGCCATTTTTTTCTTTTCCTGCGCTTTCTACCTGCTTCACGTTTCTCACGCCAAACTTACTGCCATTTTTTTCTTTTCCTGCACTTTCTACCTGCTTCAAGTTTCTCACGCTAAGCGTTACTGCCATTTTTCTTTTCGTGCGCTTTCTACCTGCTTCACGTTTCTCACGCTAAGCGTTACTGCCATTTTTATTCTCCTGAGCTTTCTACATCTTCACGTTTCTCACGCTAAGCGTTACTGCGATTTTTCTTTTCCTGTGCTTTCTACCTGCTTCACGCTTCTCACGCTAAGCGTTACTGCCATTTTTCTTTTCCTGCGCTTTCTACCTGCTTCATGTTTCTCACGCTAAGCGTTACTGCCATTTTTCTTTTCCTGCGCTTTCTACCTGCTTCACGTTTCTCACGCTCAGTTTTACTGCCATTTTTCTTTTCCTGCGCTTTCTACCTGCTTCACGTTTCTCACGCTAAGCGTTACTGCCATTTTTCTTTTCCTTCGCTTTCTACCTGCTTCACGTTTCTCACGATAAGCGTTACTGCCATTTTTCTTTTCCTGCGCTTTTTACCTGCTTCACGTTTCTGATTTCTCACGCTAAGCGTTACTGCCACTTTTTTTCCTGCGCTTTCTGCCTGCTTCACGTTTCTCACGCTAAGCGTTACTGCCACTTTTTTTCCTGCGCTTTCTACCTGCTTCACGTTTCTCACGCTAAGCGTTAGTGCCATTTTTTTCCTGCGCTTTCTACCTGCTTCACGTTTCTCACACTAAGCGTTACTGCCATTTTTATTTTCCTGCGCTTTTTACCTGCTTCACGTTTCTCACGCCAAACTTACTGCCATTTTTTTTTCCTGCGCTTTCTACCTGCTTCACGTTTCTCACGCCAAACTTACTCCCATTTTTTTCTTTTCCTGCACTTTCTACCTGCTTCACGTTTCTCACGCTAAGCGTTACTGCAATTTTTCTTTTCCTGCGCTTTCTACCTGCTTCACCTTTCTCACGCTAAGCGTTACTGCCATTTTTCTTTTCCCGCGCTTTCTACCTGCTTCACGTTTCTCACGCTAAGCGTTACTGCCATTTTTCTTTTCCTGCGCTTTCTACCGGCTTCACGTTTCTCACGCTAAGCGTTACTGCCATTTTTCTTTTCCTGCGCTTTCTACCTGCTTCATGTTTCTCACGCTAAGCGTTACTGCCATTTTTCTTTTCCTGCGCTTTCTACCTGTTTCACGTTTCTCACGGTAAGCGTTACTGCCATGTTTATTTTCCTGCGCTTTCTACCTGCTTCACGTTTCTCACGCTAAGCGTTACTGCCATTTTTCTTTTCCTGGGCTTTCTACCTACTTCACGTTTCTCACGCTAAGCGTTACTGCCATTTTTTTTCTTTTCCTGCGAGGTGAATTTTTGTTAGTGCATTAGAGGTTCATTTCCAGAGGTTAGTCTTAAGATCGAATCCTCCTCGGAGTGGAAAATCGAACCATGGGAAAGTAGGCCAAGTATGCGAGAAAGTATAAAAAAGAATGGGAGCAAGACCCCGAGCCCAAAGTGGGTCCTGGTGCGTTTACTTACATATAGTTAGCCCGTAATGTGACAAATGCACGTACTTATTGTGCTAATATTGAAACATGTTGGCACGATGTCATCTGCGCGCCACGTCACATGAGTATCACCCAGTGTGTTAGCTTTGCAGGTAACGTATGTATATCAACATGGTTTGCTTTTTGACAGTAAGCGGTTTTCACAGTTTTACCACTGTTATCAATTTGTCGGTTACCTTTGCCCTTCGTGAGCCATCGCGCCTTTTGCCATTTCCAGCGAGTTACGTTCGGGACGTGCTCGTTGCCCCAAACGACTGCACACTTCTTACACTGGAGTGCAGTTTGCGCAGCAACCATTTAAAGCTTCACTTACACTGATTCAGACAGCGAGTGGCATCTGTTGTCTTTCACTTCTTTTTAACGCATGTTCTTGGCGTGCTAGAGACCTAAGATGGCAGCCAGGTTGATGTTAGTTAGTTAGTTAGGTAAGGTTTTATGGCGCAAAAGCAACTAAGGCTATGATGCGCATGCATAGGATGAAAATATATAATTTGATGAAAGTGCTTGAAGCAACAAAGATCATTAGTTAAAATTTGTTTAAGAAACCTGTTTCATCTAAAAATTTGAGAACATTCTCTAGAGATACAAGTGCATTTTCAGCTAGGATCAGGGAGGGATGAAGTGGTGTTAGTGTTTTGTAAACTTCATAAAAATATTTCTGTCTTTTTTCCTCCAACGCCGGACATGTTATTAAAATGTGATTCACAGTTAGCAATTCTTGGCTTTGGTCACAGACCGCTTGTTCTTCATTTTTCAATAAAAAGTTATGCGTGAGATGTGTGTGTCCGATGCGAACGCGACATAGAATGACTTCCATGAACCGTTCCTGGTGGTATGATGTCTTCCACTCCTGCAGTATGGGCTTTACTATTTGTAGCTTGTTATTTTCTTGACAGCCCCAATCCTGTTGCCACTTTGAGGTGATCGCAGCACGGACCACCCGGACACAGTCCTTGAATGGAAGATTTATCTCTGCAATTTTTTCACGACCAGCCATTGCTGCGCATTTGTCCGCCTTTTCATTTCCCGGGATTCCCATGTGGCTTGGAATCTAGCAGAGACGAATTACTTGACCATGTTTTTCACTTGTGCCGAGCGTTTTCAAGATGTAGCCGAGAAAGGGTTCGCACTCTGATTTTCTATGGAGGGAATTAAGTAAACTGAGGGAATCTGTGTAGACAACTGCTTTTGTATACTCTCCTGTAACTATTTTTTCTAAGGCCATGAGCAGGGCATATACTTCGGCTGTGAAAACCGAAGCAAACTGTGGTAACCTAAGACAGTGTTCCCAGTGTTCCGATACGACTGCGCTTCCAACATGTTGCTTTGTCTTGGAACCGTCAGTGTAGAACTCGGTGTAGTCATTGTATTTTTCTTGTAATTGTGAAAAATCTTGCCTTATGTGTTCAAGCGGTGTTTCTTTTTTCTTGTGGCATGTCAGAGTAAAATCACAAAAATGTGCGAAATCATACCACGGGGGCAGTCTATTCGGTGTTTCGGCGATCTTGAGAGCTTCGCTCGGAACATTGTAGTTTTGGCACATATCTTCAAATCGAAGGATAAGTGGTCTCACGCTGTGTGGTTTGTTGGCATAGTGTATTCTGTTTGTGGTGTAGGTAACAAGAGTGTGGCATATATGATTAGGTAGAGCTGTGATTCTAAGCACGTATGAAATTGTGAGCAAAGCTCTTCGGTGCTCCAAACAGGGTTCGTTACTCTCGGCATACAGGCTTTCTATTGGGGAGGTCCTGTACGCGCCAGTTGCTAAGCGCAGTCCGTGGTTGTGTGTGGGATCAAGACGTTTGATGTACGACTGCCTTGCTGACCCGTAAACTATGCAACCGTAGTCAAGAATGCTGCGCACGACAGAGCGGTAAATACGTAACACGCACGTTCGGTCGGCACCCCAATGTTTACGTGATAGGACCTTCAGGATGTTAAGCGCTTTGTCTGCCTTAGTTTTGATGCCGTTAATGTGGGCAATGAAGTTTAGTTTACTGTCGAAAATTATTCCTAAGAACTTTTGTTCGTGTTTGACCGGTAATGGGCTTTGATTTAACTTGAGAACTGGGTCCGGGTGTAACCCCCTTTTTTGTGAAAACACGACTGCCACTGTTTTTTGTGTAGAAAAACGAAATCCATTTTTATCGGCCCATTGCGTCAACTTGTTTATTGTTATCTGGGTTTGTCTTTCGCATGTAGACATACCCGAGGCACGGCATGCAATTTGAAGGTCGTCTACGTATAAAGAGTACATAATGTTGGACGGAATAACTGCATTTATCGAATTCATCTTCACCACGAAAAGAGTGGCGCTTAATACGCAACCCTGTGGGACGCCATTTTCTTGGACGAAGACGCGGGACAGTGTTGCCCCCAGACGGACTTGAAATGTTCGGTTTGTCAGAAAATCAGCCAGACAGTTGAGCATTCTGCCGCGTATTCCTAGTGTTGCTAGATCTTGTAAAATGCCATACCTCCATGTGGTGTCGTATGCCTTTTCTAAGTCGAAAAACACCGCTAGACAGTGCTGTTTGTAAAGGAATGCCTCACGTATGGTATGTTCAAGGCGAACAAGATGGTCAGTTGTTGAGCACCCTTTCTTGTAGCCACACTGGTGAGTATCTAGCAAGTTATCTGTTTCGAGAACGTATGTTAGTCTTATATTTATTATGCTTTCGTATGATTTAGCGAGGTAACTTGTTAGTGCTATAGGTCTGTAGCTGTGAGGTGTGTTTGGTGACTTTCCCGCCTTCAGGAAGGGAACAATAACAGCCTTTTTCCACTCTGCAGGCATTTTACCTGTTTCCCAAATCGTGTTAAAAAAACGCAACAAGGCCTCCACCGCTTTCTGGGACAAATGGGCCAGCATAGCGTAATGTATTTTGTCAGGACCCGGTGCTGTTTTCTTACCCGAAGAGATTACTCTGTTTATTTCATGCAGTGTTAAAGGGGCATTAAACGGTCTATCTGAACTTCCGGTTGTCGGAAGCTTTTGTTTTTCTGCGGACTGTTTGTGTTTGAGAAATGTTATGGAATAGTTTGCCGAGCTAGATATGGTGTAGAAGTGCTGGCCTAATATGTCTGCTTGTTCCTGAAGACTTGTTTGCGTGCCTGGAGTTGAGAGTACGGGGATCGTGTAGGGAGCGTAGTCGCCCCTAAACTTGTGAACCTGGTCCCACATTCTCTTGGATGTTATTTAACTGTTAATCGATGAGATATAATTTTTCCATGAATTTCGTTCTGCTTGCCTACAGATATACCTCGCCTTTGCTTTCGCTTTTTTGAATGATAACAGATTATCTTGGGTTGGGTACCTTCGGAAGATACCCCACGCTTTGTTTTAAAATTTTTTGGCTTCTGTGCATTCGTTCGTCCACCAGGGTTTTATTTTTTTCCTTAAGAATTCAGAAGATTGGGGAATAGCCTCTTCTGCCACAGCAACTATGCAAGTAGTAATCCTCTCATTCGCTTCGTCTATGCTTAGGTCATCTAAGGTCAGTTTATCTAGACTAGCTTTTTCGGTGAAGAGAGACCAATTTGCAAGGTGAAGTTTCCAACGGGGTGGTCTAGAAGGTAGGGTAGGTAGCTTGGAGGTTGGTTTTATGATTGCAGGCATATGGTCACTACCATAAGGATTATCTATAATACTCCATTGGAAATCACTATAGAGAGACGGAGAGCACAGTGCTAGATCCAGACAGCTCATAGCTCCTGTGCTTGGAGAGCAGTAGGTTGTAGCACCAGTGCTTAAAAGGCATATGTCATTCGCTAGGATAAAATCTTCAAGTGTTTGTCCCCTGGTGTCGTTTGTTTTGCTACTCCATAAGGTGTTATGTGCGTTAAAATCACCCACTATTAAAAAAGGTTCAGGTAGCTGATTTAAAATTAACTCTAGGTCTCTTACTGTAAAATGTGATTGTGGTGGAATGTATAGCGAATAAATGGTGATGGTTTCGTGCGCTAAAATGGTGACAGCAACGGCTTCTATGTGACTGTTAATGGCAACTTCTCTGGCTGCAATACCTCCCTGCAGAACAATGGCTACACCACCCGAAAGCCGGCTTGCCTGGGTACGGTCGCGTCGTATCACAGTGAAGCCTTTTAAAAATGTTTTATGCTTTTCGCCTAGGTTTGTTTCCTGCAAGCATAGGGCCACAGGAGAGAAGTTACTTAGCATGTCTTTGATGTCACCTAAGTTGCGTAAAAGTCCTCTGCAATTCCAGTGGATAATAAAAGCCATATTAAAACTGAAGGGTAAAAAATGGCATTACGATTGAATAGGATATAAGATGTTAGGTGACATAGATGTAGAGAAGGCTAATACAATGGAGTGATAACCTTTAGGTTATTACTTTCTTGATTAGCGTGGTTATTGGGACTTTGTCCCTCTTTGCGCGCTCGAGAGAGCGCTTGTCCTTCGGCGTCGACGACACCGGGGTTTTTGAGTCGACCTCCATCGCTCTCCCTGAGGCACTGGAGGACCGAGAGTTGGGCGCCGAGACACGTGTCTCGGGCCTTGGGGTTCGATTGATTTTAGGGCCCAGCGGGACTGGTGTCCGCGGGTCCTTCGAAGAGGATGGAGCAGTGCTGACTGCTTCCACCACGGGGGCGGGAGGGGTTACTGCAGGGCTACTGTGTGTGGGCCCGCAGGACTCCTGAGGCCTCTGTGACGCTGCTCCCGCCTGCGTCACTTCGGCATAACTTCTTCTCGAAAGGTAAGACAGTCGCTTTCTTGCTTCATAGAACGAGATTTTTTCTTTCACAGTTAGTGCAATTACTTCTTTTTCTTTTTTCCAGCAAGGGCAGGACCGCGAGTAAGCTGCATGGTCCCCTTTGCAGTTTACACAGTGTAGAGAAGAAGTGCAATTGTCAGATTGGTGATCATTTGAGCTGCATTTAGCACAGGTTGTTTGTCCTCGGCATGCATGTGAAGCATGTCCAAACCTTTGACACTTGAAACATCGTCTGGGGTTCGGGATATATGGCCTGACATTTACTTTTACATATCCTGCATTGAGAGAGGTAGGCATTTCGCTTGATCCCAAGGTGAGTATTACATGTTTTGTGGGGATTTCTTGATCGTTTCTGCGGATGACAATTCTTTGTACTTTGGTCACGTTTTGTTCCTGGAAACCCTCCAGCAGTTCCTCATCGCTCAAGCCAAGGAAGTCCTCCTCGGATATCACACCTCTACTTGTGTTTAGAGTTCTGTGGGCTGAAATTGTAACTGTGGCATCACCAATACTGGTAAGTTCTGAGAGCTTTTGTACTTGACCTTTATCATTTAGTTCTAGGAGGAGGTCCCCGCTAGACATTTTTGAGGCTTTATATGTCGGTCCAATTTTGTCTTTTAGGCACTTGGCTACCAGGAAAGGAGACAGCTTTCTCACGGGTGTGTTGTTTTCACTATGGACTAGATGATACTTGGGGAATGCTGGGGTGTTGCTCCGAAAGGAGAACTGGAACGTTGCTTCGGTGCGGCCTCTTTTCAGAGGCCGATCATAGACGACAGAGGTTTGCGCTGCCATAAGAAGATGTATATGTTCGGCAACAGCGCCGACCACCCACCACGGAGCCCAACGAGGGGACGCGGCAGAGCTTGTACACAAGTCTGCACGACGCCAGTCGTACGCCGCTACTATAACCAAATATGGTGTACCCAAGGTAGGATAGCCACACACGGTTAACCCTTGCCGCCAGGGAGAATGGAAGTAAATGGAAGAAAGTAGAAGACAGGACAGGCTAAAAAGTATGAGAGAGAGACGAAGATTGGGGAGAGAGAGACAGGAAAAGGCGACTACCGATTTCACCCGGGTGGGTCAGTCCGGGGGTGCCGTCTACGCGAAGCGGAGGCCAAAGAGGTGTGTTGCCTCCACCGAGGGGCCGTAAAGGTCCAAACACCCGGCATCGGCTCAATCTCCAGGATCCTCTTTTCCCCGGACACGGCTAAGCCGCGCACGGCTACACGCGGGAGGGGCCAACCCTCATGTGCTCGGGTCCGTGGTGTCGCAACACACCAAACGCCTACTTACGCAGACGCCCCTGCGGGGCCAGGTTGATGTAAATGGAAACTATGTATAGTATGTCCCAGTTAACTCGGGCCAAGCTAATTAACGAGAAAACAAAATAGGACGATGAGACAAATAACGCGAGCTATCATACAGCGAAACACTGGTTTTGGCTCATAAAACAAAAGCCGCGGGCGCGCCACCATCGCAAACCGCTGAACAGTTGCAGTTTTTCGATGCCGTAGGCAGGGATGTCACGTGAGAGCTCAATGATTCTGACCATTATTTTGCATTCACGTGAGCTAGAAAGCGGAGTTCGTAGTTATTATTACTGTATATAACTGAAAATAGTAACTGATACTATCTGTCATAAAATAAAAAAAAACACTATGATTTCGCCCTCTGCAGCGATTCGCTGGAACTTGAGAGCCCCCGCGGCCAACGAAAAAAAGAGTGTTCTGTGTGCAAGCGTGGTGTCGACTGCCACGGCGGCAAGGACATTTGCTTATAACGGTTGTGCAAAAAATGATTGCCGTAGTATAATGTGAAAAC
The DNA here is from genome assembly GCF_013339745.2 of Dermacentor silvarum. Lineage (NCBI taxonomy): Eukaryota > Metazoa > Arthropoda > Arachnida > Ixodida > Ixodidae > Dermacentor > Dermacentor silvarum. The sequence goes on along the minus strand of NC_051163.1, from coordinate 118,939,121 downwards.
TTATATACAAATTAAACTGCTATAGAAATGGCTATATTTGGCTACGAAATCTTTTGCTCTATTTTTGTGTGCGGCTACATTTGGGCTACACGTTCTCTAACTTTGGGCTACGCCGCCTCGTCCGACCTGGCAGCACTGCTGATAAGCTGATGGGCTTCCCACGTGATGACCTCGTGGGAAATGGAAAATCGGCAATCGACAATTGATTACAGGCTGATCACAGAAGGGATTTACGATAAGTTGAAACAAGTGGTCAGCAGGGGCGTAGCCAGAAATTTTTTTATGGGAGGGGTTCACCGACACGACCAAGGGGGGGGGGGGGGAGGCAAGCATCAGCTTTCCCTACGTGATGTGATCCTTCATAAATATAGGTAGTTTGAGCAGACTCTACATGTCTATCAGAGACATGGGACACCCCCACCCCCGCGTGTGCGTGTGCGTGTGCAGAAGGTAAAAAGTAAAGTAAGCGCAGTAAAATACAGTAAGTACGACAGGTGCAATGGGCGTTTTCCGCAACGGCGCCTCTCATCGCGCCACTGAATGGACCAGTCTTCGAAAACGCATCATTGCGACGACCCGCCCGATCGGAGAAGGCATCGTTAATCGTTAATCTCCGTTAAGCGTAGATGGCGTTGTCCTCGTCGGGGCGAAGTGCGTTTCACAAGTCAAGGACGGCTATACACGGGAAAATGCACACGTGACCAGGCTATACCTACTCACATAGCAATCGCTTGTTCGCTGCGTCTTTGCGCTAGAAAAGTTAAATACGCGCAAAAAAGCGTAATGCTTTTTTTTTCGAAGCATTCGTCACTCTGCTCCCTCAGACTGGAGTGCTGAATTTCCTGCGGCAAGTGCATAGGCAGCTGTGTCTTCCGCTGTGTACGAGCGTGCGGCCTTCATTTGCCTTTACGTCAGCAGATTCAGAATTGTACAGAATATTTCACCGCACATCATAGATATGGCATGTGTACGCAGTTTTAAGTAGTACGTGCAACTCATTTCTGCTTCACTTACGGCGGCGCGAACAGGAAGCAACCTCGTACCTCACATGATCTCAACTGCTCGGTGCACTAGTGATGCAGGAATGAACTCCGGCCTTGTTCAGTGCATAGTGCACATTATCAATTTCTCAGGACGCTTGAACTCCGACGAGAAGTGTAAGCGCATGCAACAAGAGGCCGCACATGTTGAAATGAGAATGCCGCGGGTCACAGGTATATATATATATATATATATATATATATATATAGACGCGTACTCTACCTAGACGTTTAAACGACGGTGACAGTATATGTGCATTAACTGACTCTGAGTAGTAGGACAGGGTATTCGAAGACGAAGATGTCTTTTGTGCTGGTGATTCTTAAGCTGTTCCGCCGTGTTGTTCAACGTGTGGTCTTTTGTTCGCGTTGACTCGTGACACTGGTGGAAGTGCTGGGTAGACAACCCCGCCTGATGATCCAGACTCCTCCCGGAAGCCGTTCCTCTAGCCCATCTCTAATAACTCCTGTGCATCGCTTCAGTCGGCGGTTGCTAGGCCTTGCTCCTGAGCTCAATCCCCTGCAAGAACGCTCGTCTGAGCCCTGTCTACCTCTGTCAATGGCGACCACCAGCCCGCCACAGGTTCCACGAGTTCCGGAAGACAGCTCTAGTCACAGTCCGTCCCAGGTAACCCTTCTGCAACCACTGGTTCCCGATCGCTTTCATGGTGGCGCACATGAAGACGTCGAAGACTGGCTTGACCAGTACGAACGTGTTGCCAAGGTCAATGGGTGGACTGTTCAACAAAAGCTCTCCCACGCCTATTTCTCCCTTGACGGTAGTGCTCGCACGTGGTTTGAGAACCGTGAAGCCAACATCACCACATGGAATGATTTCCAACATCAGCTCACTGAGACATTTGCGAGTGTTGATCGACGGGATCGTGCCCAGCAACTAATTGAGTTGCGCATCCAGAAACCAAATGAAACTGTGGCAATGTTTGCCGAGGACATGGCCCGCCTGTGTCGTAGAGCTGACCCTCACATTCCCGAGGAAAAGAAGTTGCGCTACCTTATGCGTGGCGTAAAAGAAGAACTATTTGCCGGACTTGTGCGCAATCCACCGAGTACCGTGGCTGATTTTATAAAGGAAGCCACTGGTATTGAACGCGCACTCCATCTAAGAGGCAGGCAGTACGATCGCTTGCCTACCAGCACTCCTATACGCTCCGCCGCAATGACCATTACCAATCAGAACTCCCTCCGTGATCTAATTCAGGAGATTCGTCGCGAAGAACTTCACAAGCTCTGGACACCGGCAGTGGACCCACCCATGGAATCAGTAGCTGAAATCGTCCGTGATGAAGTTAGGCAAGCGTTTTGGGCAAGCGATCCTGTTCATGAGCAGCGCCCCCTAAGTTACGCCGACGTTGTCCGACGTCAACCAGCTATGACGCCCATGCGGTCGCACCATCAGCCACCGAGAGCCACACCATGGTCATCACCAACACAGGAACCTGTGAGACATCCGCTCGTGCCGATCCCGTCCTACCGCCAGCTGCCGTCAGCTGCATTTTGGTCACCGCCACAAGACGAGCCTTCGAGGCGGCCGCAAATTCGAAGAACGGACGTATGGCGCACTGTCACTAGGCGCACTGTCACTCTGCTATCACTGCGGAGGCATCGGCAATGTCTCCCGTCATTGCTGGTACCGCGATGCCTCATTTCGACCTTAATAATCCTGGTCTGATGGTCGACGCACCAGTGACGACCACATGCTACGCCGCGACGGCGCTGCTTTTCAAGGTGCACCCGCAACGCGCACTCTGAACGACGACTCTCAGCCCAACCACCAGACCGATTTTGGCCGGCGGTCACGCTCTCCGTCCCCTGCTCATTCATCTGCACCGAGTGGACGTACTTTTGCTGACCTCCGGGGAAGAAGGTCGCCCAGTCCACGCCGGGGAAACTAACGGCGGCGACCTCTGGGGGTATGGTTGCGGGCCAACAAGACGATGAAAAACCCCCAATAATTCCGCCGTAGGACGCCGTGAAGCCGACAAACTCTGACACCGACGAAATTGTGAGCGCCGATATTATTGTTTCAGTTGACGGACTGCAAGTGACAGCGCTAGTCGACACTGGGGCCGATTATTCGATAATGAGTCAAGCTCTAGCCGTTCGCCTTAAGAAAGTAAAAACTCCCTGGACCGGCCCTCATATAAGGACTGCGGGTGGCCAACTGCTCAGGCCTGCTGGTAGCTGTACGGCGAGAGTCACCATAGGAGGTTCGTCCTTCGTGGCAACTTTCGTCGTTCTTGCAACATGCTGTAAAGATTTAATCATAGGCATGGATTTTCTACGGGAATACGACGCCTTAATCAACATCCCGGACCGCTTGGTTACGTTTCACAGGACTCCGGATTTAATTCCGTGCTTATCGCCGAAACGCAATGCCTGTCGTCTAATCCTTGTTTCGGCCGCATGCGACGTACCGTTTGACTGTGAAGGAGTTGCAGACCAAGTAACCCCTTGTTATTTACTCACGGTATCGCCGTTGCACGAGGCATCGTAAATGTCACCGATGGACGCACGAACCTATTGTTGACCAATTTTAGCACAGAGCGACGGCACCTACCAAAGGGCACGGCTGTCGCATATTTTGACGATGTCGCTGATGTTCGTGGGTGCTTTTCAGTACTAGAAGAAGCGCATGCGCAAGACCCAGCACCTGTGCTTGACGTAAACACCACTTTACCGCAACGTGAGCGAGAACGACTTCTTGCGCTACTGGCCGAGTTCCACGACTGCTTTGCGACGACGTCAAGAGTCGGTCGAACGCCCCTAACCAAGCACCGCATAATCACAGAGGACGAAGCGAGACCGATTCACCAAAACCCTTATCGTGTGGCCCCAAAAGAACGTGAAGCGATACAGCAGCAGGTAAACCAAATGCTTGAAGACGATGTGATTCAGCCTTCCAAGAGCCCCTGGGCATCACCTGTAGTTTTGGTAAAGAAGAAGGACGGCAGCCTGCGTTTTTGTGTGGATTATCGAAAGCTAAATCAGGTGACAAAAAAAAAGACGTGTATCCGCTTCCCCGTATAGACGATTCACTTGATAGGCTTCGAAACGCTCGTTATTTCTCTTCAATGGACTTAAAAAGCGGGTATTGGCAAATCGAAGTAGACCCCAGAGACCGTGAGAAAACCGCTTTTCTCACGCCATATGGACTATACGAATTTAAGGTCTTGCCTTTCGGCTTGTGCTCTGCACCTGCTACTTTTCAACGGCTTATGGATACCGTGCTTTCGGGGATGAAGTGGAAAACCTGCTTAGTCAATTTCGACGACGTCATAGTGTTTTCCGCAATGTTTAAAGAGCACCTTGAACGGCTCGAAGCAGTTCTGCAGTCTATGCGGTCCGCCGGCCTCACCCTAAAGCCTGAGAAATGCCACTTTTGGTTTGAGGAGCTAGAGTTCCTTGGCCATGTCGTCAGCCACGCGGGAGTCCGCCCGGATCCTAAAAAAATTGCCGCTGTCGCACAGTTCCCTGTTCCATCAGATAAAAAGGCTGTCAGGCGCTTTCTCGGTCTCTGCGCATATTATCGGCGGTTTATTGCAGACTTTGCTCGCATTGCGTCGCCGTTAACTCGCCTCACGAGAGATGACGTTGCGTTTGTATGGGGCGACGAACAGCAAGCTGCATTTCATGATTTGCGGAACCGGTTACAAACGCCCCCTGTGCTTGCCCACTTTGACGAGACAGCTCCGACAATGCTTCACACTGATGCCAGCAATGTTGGTCTCGGAGCTGTGCTTGTGCAGTGCCAGGAGGACACAGAAAGAGTGATCGCCTATGCAAGCAGAACGCTGTCACGCGCAGAAGCAAATTACTCTACAACTGAGGAAGAGTGCCTCGCCGTGGTATGGGCGGTTACAAAATTTCGCCCTTATTTGTACGGTCGCCACTTCGACGTTATCAGCGAGCATCATTCGCTTTGCTGGCTCACAAATCTGAAAGATCCTTCTGGGCGATTAGCACGTTGGAGCCTGAGACTGCAAGAGTTTGATATGACGGTCCTGCACAAGTCAGGGAAACAGCATACCGACGCTGACTGCCTGTCTCGGTCACCCATTGAGTCAGCTCCTTCGACCGATGAAGAGGAAGCAGCATTCCTTGGTCTTCTCGACACGTCTACCATTGCACAACAACAACGTGATGACCCTGAGTTGCTTGAGCTGATTAATTTCTTGGACGGACGAACTCGGACAGCACTTAAAGCTTTCGCAAGAGGATTGTCATCGTTTTGCTTGAGGAACAAAGCCCTATACAAAATGAACTTCTCATCGAGCGGATCAAGCTATTTGCTCGTCGTTCCTACTGCTCTTCGTAGTGAAGTACTGGAAGCATGCCAAAACGAGGTCACTTCTGGGCATCTAGGATATACGCGGACACTGAACAGAGTGCGACAAAGATATTATTGGCCAGGACTGCCCGTTGCCGTGAAACATCACGTTCGGACCTGCCTAGAGTGCCAGCGGCGCAAGTCACCTCCAACGAAACCAGCCGGTTTGCTACAACCCGTTCAAGTACCGCAAACGCCATTTGACCAGATCGGAATGGACCTATTGGGTCCGCTTCCTACCTCTACTAGTGGTAACCACTGGGTTATTGTAGCAACTGACTATCTTACTCGCTACGCCGAAACAAAAGCTATCCAGAGAGGCACAGCAGCAGAGGTGGCCCGATTTTTCATAGAGAATATTGTGCTGAGACATGGCGCACCAACCATCGTCATAACAGACCGAGGCACCGCATTCACAGCCGCGCTTTTAGATAACCTCCTGATGCTCAGTGGCACAAGTCACCGAAAGACAACAGCCTACCATCCACAAACAAACGGACTAACAGAGTGCCTGAACAAAACACTCGAAGACATGCTTTCCATGTACGTGAATATAGAGCACAACGATTGGGACAAGATTCTGCCTTATATCACGTTTGCTTATAACACGGCTAAACAAGAAACTACACCGATGACTCCATTCAGCCTTGTACACGGACGTGAAGTAAGGACGATGCTCGACGCCATGCTACCACACGAACCTGACGACATTGACACGGATGCCGATGCGTTTACGCAACGTGCAGAAGAAGCCAGGCAGCTCGCACGCGTGCGAATACACCAGCAGCAAGCATACGATACCGGTCGCTATAATGCCCATCATAGGCTTGTAACTTACGAAACCGATGAAAGAGTATGGGTCTGGACGCCTATACCAAAATGGGGACTATCCGAGAAGCTTCTGAGGCGATATTTCGGACCCTATAATGTGCTGCGTCGACTAAGTGACGTCACATACGAGGTCGTTACAGATAGCCCTCACTGCACAAGGCGCCGCCAACACCGTTCTGAACTTGCGCACGTAGTGCGCATGAAGCCCTACGTCATCGAGTGACTGCACGAGCGACTTTCATTTTCACCAAGCGAACTTTATTGTCTAGCATCGAGGCGATGCTCTTTTGGAGAGAGAGCAAATGACGCGTACTCTACCTAGACGTTTAAACGACGATGACAGTATGTGCGTTAACTGACTCTGAGTAGTAGGACAGGGTATTCGAAGACGAAGAAGATGTCTTTTGTGCTGGTGATTCTTAAGCTGTTCCGCCCCGTCTTGTTCAACGTGTGGTCTCTTGTTCGCGTTGACTCGTGACAATATATATATATATATATATTTCATTTATTTATTTACAATACTGCCGCTCTCGATCGAGAGCATAAGAGGTGGGCATATTAAGGGTACATTGTACAGTAAAAGTGAGACGAAAGAAAAACAATTTATCTATACATATATATGCCTAGGAATGTACAATTGCAACCTACATATTTACGTGTGATTTGCAACAATATATACACCAACATACAAGACAGAAAAAAGTTTCACTAAGTAGTACGTATACACTTAATTTGAACATGAAACAAGAAAGCGTAACAAAAAAATTAACACGCAGAAAAGAAAGAAAGAAAGGCAATCAAGTGATTAAATATCTATATATATATCCTTTACGATGAGACAGTCAGCCTGTTCAATTGCGTAAACATGCTGTTTGTCAATTTAAAGTTAGTGCCTCTATTTTGGTGCGGAACTCAGACAGAGTGTTAGCGCTTGTTATACTGCGATCTAATTGGTTCCATTTTCGTATTGTGGATGGGAAAAATGAGTGTTTAAATGCATCGACCTTGTGAGAATATTCCACCAATGTATGCAGATGCTTATGTCGGCTTTCACGTGACTGTGAATAAGCGACATAATTGGAATGGTCAATTTTATAAGTATTGTGAAGAAATTGAAAAAGAAATATTAATGGGGACTGTATCGCTCTAGCTTCTAATGTCTGAAGGCCAGAGGCAACCAACAGGTTAGTAGGGGAATCCGTACGTTTATATTTGTTGTGAATAAACCTCACAGCCTTACATTGGACAGTTTCTAGTTTTTTAATGGTAGTCTTCGAATGCGGAAACCATACTGTATTAGCACACTCTAATATAGGTCTCACGAAGGTCGTGTAGGCTAGGAGTTTGGTGGACGGAGGTGATAGTTTTAGGCATCGTTTAAGGTAGAACAGTTTGCGCAGCGCAGAGGTAGTGATGCTTGTTATGTGAGTGTCCCGTTTCAGATCAGATGTTAATGTAATACCTAGATATTTGTGTTCTATTACTTTTGCAAGGGGTTGGTTATTAATAAGGTACGTGTAGCAAGAGGGTTCTTTCTTTCTTGAGACGGTCATGGTCACGGATTTTTTAACGTTTACTGACATCTGCCAATTATTGCACCAATCTGCCAGCATACTAAGAGATCTGTTAAGTAGGAGGTGATCATTGTGACTGTTAATTTCTCTCTAAATGATGCAGTCGTCAGCAAATAACTTTATACTGCACTCTATGTTACTGGTCATGTCATTAATAAATATTAAGAATAAAACTGGCCCAAGCACAGATCCCTGCGGAACTCCGGATGTTACTGGTACATTTTTAGATGACATGTGTTCTATTACTACGAATTGGGATCTGTCTAATAAAAAGTCTTTAATTCAGGTGGTTATTGCCCCTTTTCCAAGCACGGTTTCTAGTTTCGCTATTAGTTTTATGTGGCAGACAGAATCAAATGCTTTAGCTAGGTCAAGTAATATCATATCAATTTGACTGTGGCTATTGATAGCACACGCAAGGTCATGAACTACTTCAGTGAGCTGAATAATGATTGACAAACCGCTACGAAAACCGTGCTGATTAGGTGATAAGTAGTTTATTGTCTCTAGGAAATTAGTGATATGTTTCAGAATTATATGCTCAAGCAACTTACAGGATGTACTTGTTAATGATATTGGCCTGAAATTAGACGGCGTGTCTGTGTCTCCCGATTTGTGGATTGGAGTTACTTTAGAGGCTTTTCAATCGTCTGGTAGTTTGGAAGTTAAAATTGATTTGCGAAAGATCAGGCCGAGGTACGCGCTACATAATTCCGCATATCTTTTGAGGAAAATATTAGGAATGTCATCAGGGCCATTAGCCTTTTTGGGATCTAGTAAATTCCGGCGTCAGTGATGTCTATGGGATCAATACTCGCATTAGTAGTCGTTCCTAGCGGAGGTAGCAAGCCGTTATCTTCCTTAAACACTGAATGAAAAAAATTGTTAAATTAATTTGCTCTAGCGGTGCTTTCTTCTGGCGAGGGCGTGGACGCAGAGGAAGAGCTCACACGAAAATATCTCCAGAATCTTTGCGGATTACTTGTAAGAAGGTTCGGAAGGGTTTCCTTGAAGTACTGTTGTTTCGCTTGTCTTTTCTTTTCTTTGAAGTCTGCAACAGCGGCAGCTAGCTTTGAATTTTTACTTGGGTCACTAGCACTGTTTTTCATTGTACGGCGTAGCCGTTTAACTCGTCGTTTTGCGTGGATGACTTCTCGAGTTATCCATGGGTTATCTGACCGCGGTCGTTTACGCTTAAGAGGTATGAAGTTACTCATGCAATGAAGAACAATGCTTTTAAAATAGAGACATAGCGTGTGAACAGTTGTAGATGTATCTAAAGCCATTTCAGAAAACTCATGCACAAGATAAGTCGATATGCTACCGTCGTCAGCTCTTGCAAAGTTAGGCACATTTACTACAGGTGACAAAGTTTTTAATGTACTGTGTAATGGTAGTAGACATAGTGGTATTTAGTGATCTGATATACCCTCAGTAATATGAACCTGGATGTGACTTGCAGAAAAATGAGTGCTAAGAAATATCAAGTCTAGGATATTTGCTCTGGAACCTTGCGTGCGTGTAGGTTGCAGTACGACCTGTTGAAGGTTGAAGTTAAGCATGAGGTCAACTAGCGCATTCGAGGCAAATGATGTGTAATGCATAGTAGCCCAGTTAAAGACTGGAAGGTTAAAGTCTCCCATGAGGATGACTCGAGAGTTGCGTGCGTGTTGTTGCATGAATTCTTGAAGGGCCTCTATGCACTCTTGACCCGATGACGGACTCCGGTAAACGCATCCGGTGATAATTGGATTGCCATTGCACAGAATCTTGCAAAATACTGCTTCAGCTTCCTCAACCGATGGCAGATGCGCAACAGGAATGGACTTTTTAATTAGTAGGGCACGCCCCCGCCTCGACTTGATCGATCTTTTCTAATCACTGAGTAGTTTGGCGGTGCAATTTCCTGGCTATGGATTGCAGATGAAAGCCATGTTTCAGTGACACTAACTATGTCGGGATCGCGATCAAGTAAAAGATCTTCAAATGTGTCAAGCTTGTTCAGTATACCCCTGGCGTTTATATTCATGAGTGTTAGTTCCTTGACTGCGCATTGCTGTGAGTCACTGGCCGGCTTATCGCTTCGTCGTTTTTTTTTGCAATGGCACTTTATCATTCTTTTTGTCACACCAGACGTATGGCCGATTACTGATGTACAGTACGGTCCACTTTTAGAGGGAACACGCGAGCGCGCGGCCGGCGCTACGCGGAGCGCTAACTGCTGGCGAGATTTTGAAACTTGCAGCATGCGCATAAAGGCGCAAGGGCGGTGCTTGCCGCCGTTCGTCTGCTACTTACCGCCCCCGCGCTTGCCGTGCGCTGGATAGCGCGTTCGTTTTTCTGCGGTGCGATTCATGTCCCTGTACTCTTCCTGCGCCTCGTCGGGTAATCAGCACGCAGAACACACACAAAAATAAAGTACCGTTCGTTTGTTGCTGTGGTTTCGCGGCAGCTTTGATGCGATTTCATTCATGGCCAAAGCGGCTGAATTTCGATTACGGGCGAAATGCAAAGAAAAGCCATGTGCTTATAGTATTTAGAAGCACGTTAAGGAAACACTTGCGATTGATAATAGCTCAAAATCTCCCAATACGGCGTGACACCGAATGATATCCTTGTTGTGGCTTGCAATACCCCCGCAAATGTTACTTCTCGCTCGCGTGATTTTTTTTTAATCATTGAGGCAACATCACCAGAATATGCAAGGACGTGCACTTTTACGAAAATTATTGTGTTTCACGAACACGCGCGCTGAAAAATGGTGTGCGTAGAACGACGCGGAGTAAACGAAGAAGACAAAATTTATTCGTTGTATTTGTGTGACAGAGTATAGGTGAGCCAGGCCAGATCTATAGCCTCGAAACATTTAAAAAATGCAAAGCTAATGGAACATGTCTGTGCCCTGTGAAACACAAAATAAAATGCAGATCTGTGCAAGCAAAGTAGGACTAAGCGCGACATACCAGGCACTAAAAAAATTACACTCGTAATGCCGATGATTACGCTGGTAATCGCAGAAAAGAAGTCGGTTGTTTAGGCCTCGGGCTTTTGGTTTCATCGTTTTGGGGTGTCTAGAGAAATGTGTGGTGGATCCTGGGTCTTCCATTCTCATATGAACCTAAGTCGCTTCGTGCTCAAATAGCGTGCCCTAGACTTCGTTCAGTACCGGGTGACGTCACCTTCAGCGTCCCCCGATTACGGCTGTCATCCTTTTAGGCAGAGACCTGTACAGTGCTTCTGTGAAGGATGAGTCGCACTTGAGCCGCTCCCACTCCTCGTTGCCCGCAGCCCAGAGGTCATCCGCAGATTTTCCATGAAGACTTAGGCGGGAGAGAGATGTCTTCATCCTTCCCCACACATTTTCTATTATATTCAAATCAGGGGACTGTGGGGGCCACATGAACACAGTCACTCCGCGCTGCTGTAGTAGGCGATCGAGCGTTTTGGCGGTGTGCACCGGCGAGCGGTCGTGCTGAAAAATGCAGTCATGCTGCGGTGTGATGTGACTGGTGATGTGCGGGAGGCCGACGGTGTCCAGAATATTGCTGTATTCATCCGCTGTGAGGGCCCCTTGTATGCGCATGAGGGGTCCGAGGGCGTCACGGGTGATGCAGCCCCAAACGCTCACCACAGTCCGTCCGCTTGCTGCTACTCGCTGAACAAACTCAGGCCTGAACCTATAGTAGCAACAAACACGAACGAAAAAAAAAAAGTTGAAGGCTGTATAGTGCAGCACTCTTGTCTTGCAATGCCGATCATGTCATAACGGAAGGAACTGCGAGACGAAACAGCAAACTTAAGATTATTAATACGGCGAAAATGCTGAGGCCCGTCTACTTAGATTTAGGTGCATGTTGAGGAACCTCAGGTGGTCCCAATTTCCGGAGCCCTCCACTATGGCATACCCCGTAATCATATCGTGGTTTTGGGACGTTAAACCCCGGATATTATTAAGATTATTAATACGAAATCGAGTGTTCTATTCTCGGCAGCAGATACCTTAATATTTCTGGTGCAGGCATGTTTTCCAACCCACGCATGTGGCACAATGGGCGTATGATAAGTAGCGTATAATTTCTAAAGGAGTTCCGATCGCGGCGCTTGGGTGACACTTGTATACTTTTTTTCGACTTCGGCGCGTTAAAACTCAAATTTACAGTTTGCTTTACTATGGAAGTTGTAGCAAGGTTAGGGAACTGGAGAAGACTTAAGAGAATTCGAACATACCGAGTTCTGCCTGGACGCCAGACACGAGCCCTCTGATCCCATTTGGTCGTGAATGTGCACTCGTCGCTGAAGACCACTCGGCGCCAATCGTCAGCGGACCACGCTTCATGCCGCTGGGCAAACGACAGGCGCTTTGACTTGTTCACGTTCGTCAGTAGCGGTTTTTGCGCTGCCATCCTGCTCTTGAGTCCTGCTTCAGCCAGCCGTCGCTTCACAGTTGTTTTTGAAGCGGTCAGTTGAAAACACTGGCGTATTTCGCTAAATGAATCTCGAGGGTTGTCAGCAACGTATGCAACGGTATTCATATCGTCCTCCTGAGTTGTCACTCGTGGCCTTGGTTTCCGAGGGGCGTCCTTGATCCTATTTTCATCTCTGAAAGCCTGGATAATTCTATTCACGGTCTTAAGTGGCCTCTTCACCATGGCAGCGACAGCGCGCTGGCTGTATTATTTAGTGTAGAGCTCGACTATGCGAAGCTTTTCGTCCCCAGGTACCCTGGCCATGCCGCTTTTAAGAACTAGCCCCACCGCAAATGCGATCAGCGAATAAATACGCCCCCAGCTGTGGAATTCTGTGAAAGCGATAACAAAGCCCATCACTTGCGTAACCTATTGTCAGTGCTCGCCAAAAAGTTAATCGTAAGCTTTCCACATGCTTTTCGAACCAGCCAGCCGCTTTTGATAAAGGAAAGGAATCTGATGGTTGATGCAGCGAGCATAGCAAGCTTGTCTTTCCAACCATATCAATATAGAACGGTGCTAGCGCGCGCCGAGTGCTGGGGCGGCGAAGTAGCAGACGACGCGGGTACGAACCGCCCTTGTGATTCTATGCGCATGCTCCACGTTTCCAAATCTCGCCAGCAGTTAGCGCTCCGCGGACCGCCGGCCGCGCGCTCGCGTGTTCCCTCTAAGAGTGCACCGTACTGTACAATTTATCAAATGCGAGGGACACTTTCTCGTGTTTCTCGCGGTTTTCTTTCGCGCTATCCCAAAGCTTTTTTCTGATTTCTCGCACTTTTTGTGAAAAGTCTTCCCCGATAGACCAGTCCGTGTTTTTCAGTTTATAACCTCTCTTTAAAATATTTGTTTTCTGTCGTGAATTTACGAGCTTAAATATAACAGGCCTTGCCTTGTTTCTTTTGGCCTTGCCTAAGCGGTGGTTGCGTTCTATAGTTACCGGTTCCAAACCAAGCGTATCCTGGACGATTTTTCGGTTTACTGTATCCTATAGTGCATCTAGTGCCTATATAATATATATATATATATATATATATATATATATATATATTGTAATGAAGAAGAGTGACCTGTGCCTCAGCAGCATCGCCACCGGCATGAGCTCGTGGTTGCTGTCCTTGGCCGAACGCTTGTGACTGCTACCCGTTCGCCTGCATCCGTTGCTATTAAACCTCTTAGCAAGTGGTGGAGGTGCTGGGTTTCGACCACCCTGGAACTGCGGAGTCGCACTCTACCCCCCATCATGCCCGAGGACACAAGCGGCACTCCTCCAACCCCTCCACCGGCGCCGCCCACCCTGGTTTGTGCCGGCGCCTTGCATCTGCGAGATCCCCCTATCTTCTCCGGCACAGATGAAAAAGACGTTGAAGATTGGATCTCCTCATACGAGCGAGTGAGTGCCAATAACCATTGGGACGATGCTACCAAGTTGAGAACCGTAGCATTCTATCTCTCGGACGTTGCGAAACTATGGTTTCTCAACCATGAAGGCGACCTCACTACGTGGTTGGTCTTCAAGACCATGTTTACCCAAGTTTTCGGTCGGCCAGCAGTACGAAAGCTCCGTGCAGAACACCGTTTGCGCACACGATCCCAAGAGAGCGGAGAGAATTTCACGAGCTACATTGAGGACATTCTTGACCTTTGCAAACGGATGAACGCGTCGATGTCGGAGGAGGAGAAGATCAAACATATAATGAAGGGTATTGAGGACGACGCATTCCAAATGTTATTATCGAAGAGTCCTCGCACTGTCGTTGAAGTGATCGAATTGTGTCAGAGTTACGACGAGTTGCGCAGGCAACGGCTTCACACCAGACGTCCCCCTGCGCCCGCCGACTCTGTGTCCAGCCTTGGTGTCAGCGACGACCATGCTGCCCTGTTTCTGAAGATTCAGGAATTCGTTCGCGCAGAGGTTGCTCGCCAGCTATCTTTGATGTCTTGCGTCCCGGAACCACCACCCGCTTTGGCACCTACGATCCGCGACTTCATCCAGGAGCAAGTTTCGCAAGCCATTCCTCCAGCACGTGATCCGACGCCAGTCAATGCACCTCTCACGTACGCAGAAGCAGTTGCCCGACCTCGCCCACAAACGCTCTCGCCGCCCGCTATGCATCGACCACCGACCTTTTCGCCGCATCCTATGCCGTTACCAGATCGACAGCATTTTCCGACTTCTCAGCCACGAGTCGGAGCTTACCCCCAACAATGGCGCACCTTCGATGACCGTCCAATATGTTTTGCTTGTGGTGGTGCTGGTCATGTGGCGCGCCATTGCCGTCGTCGCATGCTTCCTTTCCCGAACATCTGGCGAGCGCCACCGTTCCCCGCTCAATTTTCATCGTCACCTTCCAGCCTTCCTACCTCTTCATTTTGTCCTGATCGCTCACCCGCGCCTACCCGCCGCTCACCATCTCCACGTCGTCGCTCGCTTTCTCCGATGCGTCGCCGTGCCGGACCCACCGAGCAGGAAAACTGAAGGCCGCAGTTCCCGAGGCACGAACTGCGTCTACGTCGAAATGCTCAAGTCCTCGTCCCTCTCCAGCCAACGTAATTGAAGTGTATGTCGAAGGAGTCGCCGTCCTGGCACTTGTCGATACAGGAGCCGCAGTATCTGTAATTTCCGCCAAACTCTGTCGCATACTAAAAAAAGTTCTCACGCCTTTATCCGACCTCTCCCTTCGAACCGCAACCGCTGAAAACATTACGCCTCTCGCTGCATGTACTGCTCGAGTCTTCATTCAAGGAGTTCTGTATACCGTCGAATTCGTCGTCCTGCCCTCGTGTTCCCATGACATTATATTAGGCTGGGACTTCCTTGCAAATAATAACGCCGTTATTGACTGTTGCCACGCCGAACTAGAACTTTCTGCGCTTCACGATTTTGAGACAATCGACGACCACTCTTCTAGTGATAAACTTTTTGTGTCCGAAGACAATTCCGTTCCTCCGTGCTCTTCCCTGCTTGTCCCTGTGTCGTGCGCCGCCATTTCTGAGGGCACTGTTCTCTTTACGCCCTCTAAAGTGTTCCTTCGCCGCAAATGCTCTCCGCTGCCCTTTGCTCTCCTTACTCTTCGCAGTGGCGCCACGAAGATGCTCGTCGACAATCCCACGGCGTGCCCTTTACCTTTATTTCATGGCGAATGCCTAGGCCTTGTTCAGCCGGTCGACACCTTTTGCATCTTTGACGCTCCTGCGGCTTCTACTCCGACAGACCTTAGCGCACTTTCTTGTGACCCTGCGGTTGATCAGTCCCTGCGCGACGCTTTCAACCGCTCCATCGACGATGAAACGTCATCTTCACAAAGAAGCCAGCTGCTCGCTCTGCTTCAGAAGTTCCGCGCCTCTTTTGACAGCCCTGCTTCCGGTTTGGCTCGCACATCAACCGTCTTTCACCAGATAGATACCGGCAGTCATGCACCTTTACGGCAACGCCCTTCTCGGGTATCCGCCTCGGAGCGCCGTGTAATTGATGACCAGGTTGATGACATGCTCAAGCGCAGGGTTGTACAGCCTTCGAACAGTCCCTGGGCGTCACCGGTCGTTCTTGTTAAGAAAAAGGATGGCTCTATTCGGTTCTGCGTCGACTACCGACGCCTGAACAAGATAACGCGCAAGTACGTTTACCCGTTACCGCGCATCGACGACGCCCTCGACTGTTTGCAGGGAGCGGAGTTCTTTTCTTCGCTGGATTTACGTTCCGGATACTGGCAAGTCCCTATGGCACCATCTGATCAGCATAAAACAGCATTTGTGACGCCTGACGGATTATATGAATTTACCGTGATGCCTTTTGGCCTGTGTAACGCTCCAGCCACTTTTGAGAGGATGATGGACAACATTTTGCGCGGCCTCAAATGGAACACATGTCTCTGCTACCTGGACGACGTCGTTGTCTTTTCCGCTGATTTCCATGCACATCTCAGCCGTCTCGAGCACGTTCTGAAATGTCTCACTGACGCGGGACTTCAACTCAACTTTAAAAAATGTCGTTTTGGTGCCCGAAAGCTCACCATTCTTGGCCATGTTGTCTCGCGAGACGGCATTCTTCCGGACCCAGCCAAGCTCCGCGCCGTCGCTGACTTTCCAAAACCGAAGAAGTTAAAGGAGCTTCGAAGTTTCGTTGGTTTATGCTCGTATTTCCGACGTTTCATTCGAAATTTCGCATCCATAATTGCACCCCTGACAGACCTTCTAAGCGGCAACAACGAACTTTCAGCTTGGTCGCCCGCCTGCGATGACGCCTTCACGAAATTACGCCGCCTGCTAACCTCGCCACCTATCCTCCGCCACTTCGACCCTGCCGCCCCCACCGAGGTCCACACCGATGCCAGCGGCGTAGGACTCGGTGCCGTACTCGCGCAACGGAAGGCGGGGTTCGATGAATATGTCGTCGCCTACGCGAGCCGAACTCTGACAAAAGCCGAGGCTAATTACTCGATTACAGAGAAAGAGTGTTTAGCCATTATTTGGGCCCTTGGGAAATTCCGCCCTTATTTGTATGGTCACACTTTCGACGTCATCACTGACCACCATGCCCTTTGTTGGCTGTCCACCCTCAAGGACCCCTCTGGCCGACTTGCTCGCTGGGCCCTTAAGCTACAGGAGTACGACATCCGCGTTCTTTACCGTTCTGGCCGCAAACACACGGACGCTGACGCCCTTTCTCGCTCACCGGTCGCAGCTGACAACGCTTGCCTATCCGCCCTTGAGCCCGCATTTGCATCACATGCACTGCACAACATGCCGTCGGAGCAGCGCAAGGATCCCTGGATCAGTGCTCTCATCACCATCCTTTCTGATCCATCCACCTCTTCACCATCTCGCGCTCTTCGCCGCCAGGCTACCCACTTCTGCATTCGCGATGGCCTTCTTTATCGTCGTAATTACCTTTCTGACGGACGCAAGTGGCTTCTTGTGATACCCCGACATCTCCGTGACCTTATCTGCGACGCTTTCCACGCCGACCCACAGTGCGCGCATGCCGGCCTCTTCAAGACTTACGCTCCACTACGCCTCCGATTTTATTGGCGCGGGATGTATAACTACGTGCGAAAGTTCGTTCGCTCCTGTACTCAGTGCCAACGCCGAAAATTACCTCCCGGACAAGTCTACCCGTCACAACCCCTTCCCTGCCCTAGTCGTCCCTTTGATCGTGTTGGTATTGACATATACGGACCGCTACCATCCACTCTAGCAGGGAACCGCTGGATTATTGTTGCCGTGGATCACTTGACCCGTTATGCTGAAACCGCCGCTCTGCCGACTGCCACCGCCCGCGACGTTGCATCGTTTCTGTTACACCATTTCGTTCTGCGCCACGGTGCCCCTCGTGAACTTCTGAGCGATAGAGGCCGAGCCTTTCTTGCCGATGCTTTGAAGGCACTACTCGACGAATGCCGAATCATTCACCGCACAAGTACAGCGTACCATCCGCAAACTAACGGCATGACAGAACGCTTCAACCGTACTCTTGGTGATATGCTATCAATGTACGTCGCCTCTAATCATTCAAATTGGGACCAAGTTCTCCCTTTCGTCACGTATGCGTACAATACTGCGGCCCAAGCAACTACTGGATTTTCCCCGTACTTTCTCCTATATGGCCGAGAACCATCTAATACGTTCGATACAATTCTTTCATATAAACCTGATGCGTCCGAAAGTACTCCGCTGTCTGAAGCTGCTCGACATGCTGAGGAATGCCGCCAGCTTGCCCGCTCTTTTTCCACCGAGGACCAGTGGCAGCAGCAATCCCGTCAACCAGCCGACCGTTCTGCACCTACATTTTCCCCTGGCTCTCTGGTCTGGCTTCGGGTACCCGCTACCACACCCGGCCACTCTGCAAAACTTGTCGCGAAATACCTCGGACCCTACCGCGTTCTGGAGCAAACGTCATCCGTCAATTACCTCGTGGAGCCCCTCAAGCCACCGACAGACCTGCGCAATCGCGGCCGCGAACTTGTCCACGTCTGTCGCATTAAGTCGTACTACGACCCACTAGTAGTGTCTTCGCCTTAAGCCGCCAGGATGGCGCCTTTTTCGGCGGAGGGCGATTGTAATGAAGAAGCGTGACCTGTGCCTCAGCAGCATCGCCACCGGCATGAGCTCGTGGTTGCGGTCCTTGGCCGAACGCTTGTGACTGCTACCCGTTCGCCTGCATCCGTTGCTATTAAACCTCTTAGCAATATATATATATATATATATATATATATATATATATATATATATATTGTGAGCGCATTTTGCGCATATCGTCGTCGTCATCTGTACATACGACTCATCATCTTGTGTGAGCGCTATTTGTGCATATCGTCGTTGTCATTTGTACACACGACTCATCATCATCTTTTGTCTCGTGCGGTGCTTCGTCTCTGACTCGGGCGGCTGCTCGGAAATAAAGGCATCGCATCGGCCGACGTCTCACAAGCTAACTTCCCCCCTTCAGGAAAGTGGTCAGCAAGACCGCAAGCTAGAAAGGGTAGGTACGGCGAATGTAAGGTTTCAGGCGAGAGACGTGAACGATTTCCGTAGAGCGGCGGCGGCGGTCAGTAGCTGAGCTGACAGGAGTGACGCGGTAGTTAACGGCCGAAGTTCTTTGCAAAACGGTGTAGGGGCCGAGATATCTCTGGAGAAACTTTTCACAGAGGCCCGGTGCGCGAACAGGTGTCCACAAAAGAACTTCGTCGCCTGGGCGGAACGAAGCAACGTGACGCGTCGCATCATAACGAATTTTCCTTTTGTCCTGAATGGTAGCGGTGTTGGCGCGGGCAATTTCACGGCAGCGGGCGATGCTAGCAGCAAATTCTTCAGGAAGAGACGCGGATGGAGCAGCAGGTGCTGAAAGGAGTGTAGTGTCCAAGACGAAAGACGGCGCACGACCGTATACAAGGAAGAAGGGACTGTAATTCGTTGTACGTTGGACGGCAGTATTGTACGCAAACGTCACGAAAGGTAGGATGGTGTCCCAGTTGGTGTGATCGGGTCGAACATACATTGACATCATGTCGGACAAAGTTCGATGAAAACGCTCGGTAAGGCCATTTGTTTGCGGATGGTATGCTGATGTGGTCTTATGGGTGGTGTCAGAGGCCTGGAGGACTTCACGAAGAACATGCGAAAGAAACATCTTGCCACGGTCACTCAGGAGGACACGAGGTGCGCCGTGGCGCAAAACGATAGCGTGCACGAAAAAGTCGGCGACTTCGGAGGCAGTACCAGAGCGGAGAGTAGCTGTCTCCGCGTACCGCGTGAGATGATCCACTGCGGTAACGATCCAGCGGTGACCAGCGGGCGTGAGTGGGAGAGGTCCGCACAAGTATATGCCCACAATTTCGAAGGGGGTGGACGGGCATGGTAGAGGCTGCAGAGGACCGGCTGGAAGGGATGTCGAGCGTTTTCTGTGTTGGCATGACGCGCAGGAGCTAACGTATTTGGCGACAGAGACGGAAAGACCCGGCCAGAAACAACGCGTTTTGATGCGGTCGTAGGTCTTAAGAAAGCCCAAGTGGCCAGCCGTCGCGTCGTCGTGAAATGCTTCTAATACTTGGAGTTGAAGTGAGCGAGGTATGACTGGTACCCACCGGTTACCGGAAGGATGGTAGATTAATCGAAATAACGCTCCACCCTGAAGCTTAAAACGTGAAAGTTGTCGTCTTAAGCGACTGTTGGGGGGTCGTGCCAAGCCAGTAAGTCGGTCGATCAGCGTTCGGCAGTATGGGTCAGTACGCTGGAGTGAGACGAGGTCAGTGGACGGAAGAAAGTCAACTGAGGCAACTGCCTGTCCCGGGCTACTGGACGTGTGCTGAGACGTGTGGCTAGATGGGGACGTGCAGACCGAAGGTGAAGCATGGGCGTTTGGAGACAGCGGGCAGCGTGACAAAGCGTCGGCATCTTGATGTTGTTTGCCGGACCTATACGTGACAGTAAAGTCATATTCCTGCAAGCGCAGTACCCAACGGCCTAGGCGTCCAGACAAGTTTTTCAGGGACGACAACCAACAGAGAGCATGATGGTCGGTCACAATTGTGAAATGGCGGCCGTAGAGACAGGGTCGAAATTTTTGTATTGACCACACGATGGCGAGGCATTCCTGTTCTGTAATTGTGTAGTTGCGCTCAGCAGGAGAAAGAGTACGACTTGCATAAGCCACGACTTGCTCTTCAGATTTCTGATTCCGCTGCAGCAGGACAGCGCCAATTCCATGCCCACTGGCATCAGTGTGTAGAATAGTAGGGGCGGTTGCATCGAAATGACGGAGCATGGGCCCTGACGTGAGAAGTCGTTTGAGGGTCTGGAAGGTGGCTTCACAGTCGTCCGACCACACAAAGGACGCGCTCGAAGTCAGAAGTTTGTGTAGAGGAGCGGCGATGGTGGCGAAGTCACGGACACAGCGGCGGAAGTAGGACGCGAGTCCTAGAAAGCTGCGGAGTTCTTTAAGTGTGGTTGGTGGCGGAAATTGCAGCACTGCAGCGATTTTATCGGGATCAGGCTGGATTCTATGCTTACTGACGACGTGGCCCAATACTTTAATGCTTCGGCTTGCAAAGCGGCACTTATTAGTATTGAGTTGGAGACCAGCCTTTGCTAGACACGTCAGAACTTGGTCTAGACGTTGTAGGTGCTGGGAGAAACTCGACGAAAAGATGACAATGACGTCCAAGTAACAAAAGCATGTCTTCCATTTTAAGCCACGGAGTACTGTATCCATCATACGTTCAAACGTAGCTGGCGCATTGCACAGTCCAAAAGGCATCACGTTAAATTCGAAAAGGCCATCAGGTGTAGCAAACGCAGTCTTTTCTTTATCTTGCTCATGCATTGGAATCTGCCAATATCCTGAGCGCAAGTCGAGGCTCGAGAAATACTCGGCACCTTGTAAGGTATCCAAAGCATCGTCAATACGAGGCATAGGATAAACATCCTTGCGGGTAATTTTGTTTAGCGCCCTATAATCGATGCAAAAGCGCACAGAACCATTCTTTTTCTTAACAAGCACAACAGGAGAAGACCAAGGGCTTGCTGAAGGCCTTATAATGTTGCGTGTCAGCATGTCGTTCACTTGTTCTTCTATAACTTTTCGCTCCGAAGGTGACACACGGTACGGGCGACGGCGAATGATGCGAGAGCCGTCTGTTTCAATTCGATGAGTAGTTACAGTGGTCTCACCCAGGCCTCGCGAAGAAACGTCAAAACAAGCTGCATGCTTCATTAAAATGGTGAGGAGTGCATCCGTCTGGGCCGGATTGAGATCTCCACTCAAGGTGGCCTTAATAGCACTAGTGTGGCCTTCTGCGAGCGTACAATGCGCGGAAGATGTGGCAGGCGAAACACTGATGACACATACCGGCGCAGCGTCGGCGAGCTTGGCGACGGTAGACTCTTTGGGCAGTAGTAGTGGCTCAGGAGTCGTATTAAAGGCTGTGAGGTTGGCATAGCCACTCGAGAACCGGACCAAGCAAGAAGCGATGGCGAGTCCTCGAGAAATGCAGCGCTGAGAAGGTACAACCAATGCGTCTCCGTCGACAATGTCTGTTGACTCAAGGGTAAGAACACGTTCTTCGTCTGGTTGTATAATAAAATCCGCTGCTGCAATGAGGTTGGGACACGGGGAATCGAAAACAGGATAAGTCTCGGTGTCGCTGATGTGGATGCTTGGGTCGCCGCACGAAATTAGTGCAGAAGCAGCGGACAGGAAGTCCCATCCTAATATCATCTCATGAGCGCACGTCGAAAGCACCGCAAGTTGCATATGGTGACGAATACCGTCTATCAGGACGCGAGCTGTGCACTGTCCGGTAGGAAAGATGGGAACGTCATTGGCACCACATAGGACCGGACCAACATACGGCGTTTGCACTTTTCGCAGACGGCAGCACAGTTGACGATGTATAACAGAAATAGCGGCTCCAGTATCTACAAGGGCGTCGACGGAAACACCTTCCACACAAACTGAGAGCAAATTGGCGGGGCGAGCAGGAGGAATTACACAGTCCGATACGATGCAGTTTCTCCTCCGAAAACTGCAGCCTCTAGTTTTCCGAACGGGTGTCCACAACGTGGGAAGCAGCACGCAAGGGCGATCAGGAACGGCGGTAAGGTGAACGAGAGCGACGCCGGGGCGAGCGGGATGCTCGAGCCATGTCCTGGGAAGGTGAAGGAGAGCGACCAGAAGAGGTTGTGTACGGTCCGGGAACGTACGAATCTAGCCCTGGTATCCTTTCTCGCTCAAAGGTGTCATAGCCTCGCCTTTCACCTGGGTGACGCCCGGGAACGTAGGAGTCAAACCTATGTGCGCTGTCTCGCTCAAAGGTAGCATAGCCCCGCCTTTCATCTTGCTGACGCCGACGGCAGAAGCGAGAAATGTGGCCGCGAATACCGCAGTAGAAACAAACAGGGCGCGACGACCGCCACGGAGAGTAGTACGGCTGTGCAGGAGTATTCGCTGCCAGCGAAGCTAGGGGGTCGCGGTAAGCTTCGGCACGTGGAGACTGAACGGTCGAGGGAGCCCGGGAGGCAATTTCGGCATAACTTGGCGGACGAAATGGTGCAGTAGACTTCTCCATTTGGACGTTCGTCATCATCGACGCCAGTTCGTCCTTGACGATGTCACGCAGTCCAGGAGGAGCGGGGCGAATGGTTGCAAGCGTCGTAGGTCCAGAAAGATGGCCGTGAAGCTCCTCCCTGATGAGAGTGCGTATCAAGGCGCGCAGCTCAGCATCACCGTTGAGATGAGGGTCGGTAGAGGCGCGTGGCAGGCGAATCGACTGGAGCGTGTCTAGACGCTGGCAGGCCGTGGTAATGTCCCCAACGCAGTTTGGGTTCTGCATGACGCGAGCATTAAAGGCGACCGTGTTGATGCCTTTCAGTATGTGGCGAACGCGATCAGCTTCCGCCATGTCACTCTGTGCGCGGCGGCAGAGAGCGAGGACGTCCTCAATGTAGGACTTATAGGACTCGTCTTGCTCTTGTATGCGCGTTGCCAGCTTCTGTTTCGCGACGGCGGGGCGTCCAGAGGACATGCCGAATATCTGGCGAAATTGCTGGGTGAATGATGGCCAGTCCGAAAAGTCACTTTCGTGGTTAAAAAACCATGTCTTCGCAACTTCGGTCAAGTAAAAAGCGACATACCGCAATTTGTGCGTGTCGTCCCAATGATTGGGGTCGCTGGCTCTGTTGTAGTGATCGAGCCAATCGTCGACGTCGTCGCCGCGGAGGCCGGCAAAGACGGGAGGATCTCGGTGTGTGGTGTTCACCGTCCAGGTAGGCCCAGCGGGCTGAGCAGAGGTGGTAGCAGCACTGGTGGACGGGTTGGTTTCTGCCATCACCGTGGTAGGCGAGAGCAAACGACGACCGGATCGGAGCTCCAGGGGAATCGGGAAAGTGAGAGGACGTGGGAATCGAAAGCACTCTCCACCACTTGAGAGACGTCGGCCAATGCAATGCCTTTATTTCCGAGCAGCCGCCCGAGTCAGAGACGAAGCACCGCACGAGACAAAAGATGATGATGAGTCGTATGTACAAATGACGACGACGATATGCACAAATAGCGCTCACACAAGATGATGAGTCGTATGTACAGATGACGACGACGATATGCGCAAAATGCGCTCACAATATATATATATATATATATATATATATATATATATATAGGCAGCTTCATCGTCATAGCGTTCCAGTGTCTAGCGTTGAAGAGCACTTTAGGCTTGTGGTGTTTATGACGTTTTCTGGACTACCTAATAAGCCAGTAGTTGATTGAGTGGTTTAAAAGGCATCGGTACACCTTGAAGATCCTTTCTTCCTTTCTGCCGCAGAATATACCCGAAGCTGCCACTCTTCCTAATGCCGAGCAGTTTGCAGCTTTGTACTCAAACGAAATCTCAGCTTGGGAACTGCAAGGGGGGTTTGACTTATTGGCTACGAAATAGAAGAGCGAGAAGCGAGAACCGCCCAACATGTCTTCAATGCAAGCGGTTGTCAATTGCCCAGAGGTATTCTTTCCAAACGTGCACCGTCTTTTAACGATTCTGGCAACTCTGACCGTGAGCACAGCTGAAGCGGAGCGCTCTTTTTCATCGCTGAGACGCCAAAATACGTACCTGAGAGCTTCAACAACAAATGAAAGATTGGTTGCCATCGCTCTTCTGAACATCCACCGTAAAATTCCAGTCCGCCCGGCAGACGGTCTCTCTGTTCTCTACCGCGAACGTTGACGACTTCAGCCGAATGTGTTGCATTAACCACAGGCGCCTGCTGAAAATCAAGCAAGAAAGTTAAGTGAAATTATTCCGGGATTGAGATTTTTCGAAAAGTCGTAAAAACAGAGTTATTAATTGTTAATCGTTGGGGTTTAACGTCCCGGGGGAAACCACGATATAATTTTGAGAGACGTCGTAGTGGAGGGCTCCGGAAATTTCGACCACCTGGGGTCTTTAACGTGTATCTAAATCTAAGTAAACGGGCCTCGAGCATTTTCACCCTTATCTAAAATGCGGCTGCCGCATTTGTTGCTTCATTTGCTACGCATTCTCGCCCAAAACCTCACAGTGTGCCAAAGCCTTGACAAACACCGCGACACGTTTTTTCGTATGCAGACATGATTCACTGTAAACTACCAACCCAAACGGAAGCGCCCAGGAATGAAATTATGATAGTGGCACCGGTTTCTTGAATCATGTCAGCGCGAAACAACGGGAAAAAACAGGATGGCTAAGTGGGGGGGGGGGGGGGGGGTGTTGCGCGAGGGGTGGGGGGGGTTACGTCCCTGGTGGTCAATGACGAGTGAGGGTATAGCAGCGTAGCGAGTGACCGTAAACGCATATTGGGCAAGAGCGCAAGGAGCTCAGAATGACCTGTTCAAATTTGAACACTGAACAAATAACAAATCTAATCACAAGAGTGCAGAAAGAACTTGGCAAATAACCAAAGAATGGGAATATATTGAGCTTCTATGTGTAATTCCGACAGAAATACGCAAAAAGAAGCAACATGCTCGGTGGAAAGGGAAAAAAAAACGTGGGCAGCTTGCACTAGTGGTGCAAGGCTCGAGTAAACAGCGGAGCTGGTGATCGGCCTAGCTTTTCTTTCCGATTTTACTAAGCTTGGTTAAGTTTTGCTAGCATGTGCTAACTACTACTAAGCGCGGTATTCCGAATCGGCTCGCCGCCAGCGCGCAGATCTCGCTTGGCATCGCGACGCGCTTCAAGATGAGCGGCTTCATCTTCGGGTGTCCGGATCTTCTCTGGTCGTCCCATGTCACGACTAAATGTACTCGCCACCGAGTCAACGAGAGTTCTGCAGTCGTCGCGGCAGTTCCGAGCTTTATCTGCCCGGTGACGTCACGGCCACGCTGGGCCTCCACACTTGTCGGGGCGTGGCTGGTGGAAACGTGCCGAGTCGCCGCCAGAGGCGGACACCGCGCGCGTTCGGCGCGCGATCCAGAAAGGATCACGAAAACAAAGGCAGGCAAGAAAACGCATGAAGCATGAAGTCACCAGAAAATGGGATATACACAGGGAAAGTTGGCACGGGAGAGCAGCGACGATGTTGTTGCTCAAAATCCCCTTGTGCTTTCATATGCAGTTCATCGCCTTATTCGTCGGATGGCTATCCGCGCCTGCGATTGGACCAGCTGCTCCTGCATCGACTCCGTTGCCGTTATCATCACCGCCCTTGATACCTTCGGCGACAGCGAGCGATTACGTCTGGTACGAGCTTAGGGCGCGATCTTGTACGCGTTCCAAAATGGAACGGAGGCGTTCCGTTCCATCGAGCCGCACACGATTGGTCAATTTGAACCGCGACGTTCAAATTGACCAATCGTGTGCGGCTCGATGGAACGGAACGCCTCCGTTCCATTTTGGAACGCGTACAAGATCTCGCCCTTGCCCTGGTGCCACCTTCCCATCATGGTCAAGCACGGCATCAGCACCGCCATCGACAGCATCTTGCCGCCGGGATTTAAAGGACTTGCATCGGCTTCTTTCCGCCTTTGGTGGGCACGGGAGAGCAGCGACGACGACGATGATGATGCCTCAACACTTGGCACAACCCACTGAGGGGAATAGGCAACGAACCGGGTGGTATTATGACAGAAATTTAAAATAAATTAGTTTATAAATACATAAGTATAAGAATAAAAATAAATGACTAATTGAAAACGAGAAATAAAGCAATAATAAAAGAATTAGGTAGTTTATACTAAGTTTGTCAGCCTTGCCTGAATAGGAATAGTAATATGAATTTATTAATAAATTAAATACAGCAAAGGAAATACGTAGATTTTGAATAATAATAATAATAATAATAATAATAATAATAATAATAATAATAATAATAATAATAAAACTGTGGTTTTGTGACTTTACTTTTTGAATTTGCTAAAGCTTTAATTTATTGAAGGACAAATAAAGCAATCACGTAACAATGGGAAATAAGGCAATCTTTTTGTGTCACCTAGAAAGTTATAAATGGCTCGGCAAACATTCCCGTGGCCTAACACCGTGGCTCCAAGTGAGAGTAAAACTGAACTGCTTAACGGCACTCCTACATTACGAAGTGGGATTTCTAAACATCGTTGTCGATTATTAGAAAACCGCCGACAGGATAATAAAAAGTGATCGATAGATTCTGGTTCATTGCAGAGGTAGCATAATGGTGATGCCGCCAGACCACATCTGTGCAAGTAAAAATTTAGTTGTGGAATACGGCAACGCAGTCTTGTAAGTTCGAATTGCCGGTTGGGACACCACTGTCGATTCCAAGAATAATTTAGATGTATAAAGTCTGTTGATTTTGCTAGTGCAAGGCTTTTCTTGTCTTCAGTCAAAGAAAACTGCCTATATCTGGCTGCAGTGATATACGCAGTTGCCGGCAGCACAGATATCGCCGGACCCTTTAAAGAAGCTCGTGCTAAAGAATGAGCTATTTCATTAAGTTGGATGTCTCGGTGGCCTGGTACCCATACTAATTGAACTAACTTTAAGTGGGGAGGAGCTAATGTATAAAACGTGTTTAAAGCTGTCAAGTTTGCAGCGACGATGTTGTTGCTCAAAATCCCCTTCTGCTTTCATATGGAGGCAGCCCCGTCTCTTTATTGTAAACGTTCAAGCAACAGATGTATCTTGCTCTTCCCGTGCCCAAGTGTTGTTTGCGATACCTTGTACGACTGTATATTTGTCGTTAAACTGCTGATGCTAAGTGGTGACGTAGAACAAAACGCCGGTCCGCCTCAGCCTGACCCTAGCAAAGTGCACAAGGAACTGCTTGATGCCATTACTGCATTGTCAACAAATTTGACTAGCGTCATGCGGAAG
>NC_051163.1:118868906-118911448 GCF_013339745.2 Dermacentor silvarum | reverse complement strand
AATTTGTTTTTTTCTAATTTTGTAAATCTCCAATGTCCCTCTTCTTTTTTCTCTTTTGCTCCCATTCATTGTCCCTGTTGTCCTCATTTGCATTTTCGCATAAAGCCTGGTAGTCGTAATCTAAGCGCGTATCTACATTTGCTACATCTGTGCATAAAAAGCCTTACATATGTGCGAGTAAATGTACTACTTAAATTAGATGTTTGTATATGTATACATGTGAATATCTTTTGTACTTCTGTAACCCATTTTTGTATTTGTATTTGCTGTAACTGATGCCAAAGAAACCACAAGGAATCCCGTCAAGCTGCTTTTATGCAGGTTTTGTTCCCTGCCCTGCATTCTTTCTTTTTCTTCTTTGTAAGAAAAGGAACGAATTCGAAAATAAAGTTGAAGTTGTAGTTGAAGAAGCCAAACTTACCAGGCCCAATACTCTTTCGTAGCGGAAAATAAAGTGTGCTGTCGTGCGTGCTCTGCTTGAAATATATAGCACTAAATCGTTTTCCCTCCTCCACATGCGGGAAACATGTTTCTTCATGCTATGTGATAAATCATGTTTTCTTTTATAATGGGCCATGCCATGAAGAATAACTTCCAACGTTCTTTATCAGTAAACAGTACTACGCAATAATTCTTAACAGATTTTGAAAAGTGAAATGCATGCCATAATTTCATTCATATGTAAGACATATGAAAAGCACGCACCTGGAATACAAATGCCACTAAACAATATTTCAGTTTCCGTCATGTCATGCATGTCACGAGGCAAACATGTCACACACACATCCATACCTGTAATGCAGCGATCACCGCAAGACGAATGGTGCAGCGTTGTCTAGCATGTCAAAAGTTTGAGCAAGGAATTGCCCATTTAGTGGAGCTTTTACTTTTGTATGCTCACGCGGGCTGAAGTGATGTTTATTCAGCATAGTTTTCGGTCAAATGTGATGGTACTTTGACTTCACGTAATTGCAGTCTACCCAGACTGACATTTCAGGTGCGATGGAATGAAATTAACAGCTAGTTGAAATTGCATCCTGCACTACAGGTTCCGGTTTAGTAAGTTGAGTACAGGAGTGGGGTTTAGTAAGTTGTGTTTCCAAATTTTGTGTAGCACCCGAGAGGGTGTACCAACCTTTATCATGCCAATCACTCTCCGTTAGAATACAAAAGTTGTGAATGACATTTCTGTGAATTGCTCATAAATGAAATCACTGTTTTCATGCATGGGGAAAAGACTCGTGTGTTATATGTTTAAGCAAGTATTTATTTGGCAAATTATGTGGTATGCTCTTTATACGTCGATAATGTTTCTTGCCAACTAAAGTGCCCATGATGACCATCTTCCAGAACGGCTATAGTATATGCTAAGGTGACCCGAAGGCCATGTAAACATGAAATGTATTAATATATATTCATTTCTCGTGTATACACTACTCATCAAACTTCATACCTCGGAAGCATCGTGCTGTGTGCGCGCTGTATGTCATACATTATTCCAACACCTACAGGTGTTATTCCGCCCTCGAGCCAACCACAACTTCTTCTGTCGCGCTAACTCAAACAACTACATGGTCACCTAAAGTACCAACATTGCGTTAGACCATGTTAAAGATGTAGTTGCCGTTGACGCAATACGTTCATGCACTTTTCATGGCGAATCGCGCGTTGTGGTTATGCGCAATAGTATTTAAATTATAATCAGCACCTTGCGACCATTTAAATGGCTAGTAGTGTTGCCACGTGAGATGTGTACGTTGTATAAGACCCTTATACGCACTATAATCCTTTCACGCAAGTTTCTTGAAATGAATACTTGGGCCTTCGCATCTCTGATAAATTGTCTTGTAAAACTCTTATTGCACAATAATAAGCAATACAAACTGCACATTGGATATTTACAGCGAAAGTTTATCTCAGCCCCAACATAGCCTCAACATTCGTCTTTATCAAATTTTAGTATGATCCTCGTTGAATTCGCGTCTGTGTTGACAATCAGCATACTACTGCTTTTTCAACAACCTTAAGGCAACTCAACATCGTTCCACTCAATATTTTGATTGAAAATATACCCGCAATTCCAGCGTCAATACAATGAAAAATGTCCTAAACGCCCGAGATCGTTTGATGCGTCGCGTAATTTCACGTCTGTATGATTAACAAAATTTACCATTTCAGTCTAGCCCTCAGAGACACTTTTTATCTGCTGCAGCAGAGTGGTCCATACAGCATGATAATGATTGCTAGTACAAGGGTTTGCCTTGTACTGCGTCCTTCTTCCTTCAACGGTATTCCGGCTGTGTAAATTTTAATATTCAACGAAGCACGGTTTCATTAACGGAACGTTAATGAAATGGTTCAGTGGCAGGTTTCGAACAAAGGAGGTCTAGCACAGAAGGCGAATATCGATACCATTAGGCCATGGACGCATGCATCGACCAGAGGCATAAACGCCCTTATTCATTTCTCGCGGGCAAGCCACCGCGTTAAGAGGCTTGGCGCGTTTAGATTTGGCTACATAGACAAGCTGATTCGCTGCAACTTCAAAGGGCACGCTCGAATATGTTGGCATAACCATTTCGCTTCCTCTTGGTTGTATTTGGCTTTGGCCATTTGATAAAAGTGGCAAGCGCGGACATATTCGTGTACATCTTTCATATATTCTCTGGAAAGCACTGGTTTAGCTTCCTGAGGGACTTTGAGAATCCGTCATGCCCACCAGATTCGGCGTTGCCGCGTAAAGTCCGAGATTCTTGCCGGTATTTCCCTGGCGCGCAAAACTTCTCGCATTGGGTTCGAATTTCCTCTGTGCCCTTCCAGATGTCGATGGCGCACACTTTTTTCTGTATTTGCAGCTGATGAAGTGCACCCTTGATAATGCTCTGCTTCTGGCAGCTTGACCCCTGGTCTGTGGGTCACTTCAAATGTGAATTGCTTCAATTCGTTGATTAACCTCGCATTTCTACCTTTTGGTTGCGAGAGATTTCGAAGATAGGCAGGTGCTTTGTTGTCCATAAACAGCTTAACAGTCGACCTTAAGTTTGTTCGGAAATACCATAAAGCCAGTACAACTGCAATCGCTTCGTTTTATGTAGAAGCTAAGTTTTCTTCCGCTTTCGAAATTGTGTATGACTAATAACCCAAAGCTCTGAGTTGGAACACTGCTGGCTGTGAGTCATCCCTTTGGTAGATAGAGGACAGCCTTAGCTTTTTAAAGTGATCCGTCTGTGCAGACCTAAAAGACTTTTCAAAAGTCCGGGAGTGTTAAGATTGGATCTGACGATACGATTTTGACAAGTTCTTGATATGCTTATTCGCAGTGTTCAGCCAAACACACGATAAACCTTTCTGTGTTAGAGAGAGAGAGAGACAAAAACTTTATTTTGATGAGGCACGGAGAAGCGTCGATCTCCGTGGTGGGTGGAGCCTTCAGTCCAGGGCCCAGCGGCGGTGGCAGCACTTTCGGCTCTGGCGGTAAGCTTTCGCTGATCCTCCAGTGCCGAGCTGGTCAGCACCATCTCCCACTGCTCGTGCGTTGCGTTTCCATTTGGAGAGTTATTGGCGACATTTTCGCATGCCCATGTGGTGTGGTAGAGGGTAGCTCGCTCTGTACAAAAAGGACAAAGGGGCTGATAAAGGGTGGGGCACATCGCGTGAAGGAGCGTGAGGTGAGGATAGGCGTTGGTCTGGAGTTGCCTCCAGGTCGTGGCTTTAGCTCTGGTGAGGGATGGGTGGGGTGGCGGCATCGTTCTTCTTGAAAGGCGGTAGTGCTGCAGTATATCGTAGTATTTGTTGTGTGTTTGGACTTGGTTCTTCTGGCGTATCTTGCAGTGCCCGTTTGCAGTGACCTCGGGCTATCGTGTGTGCACGAGATGGTTTCCACTGACGCCTTCATGTCCCGGTGTCCAAATTATCGTGGTGCGGGGTATTTCGTTGAGGCGATGTAGAATATCGCATGCGATTTGATGTAGATGGCCGTTCGCGTAGGCTTGACATGCTGAGTGACAGTCTGTAAGAATATGTAGGTCTTCGTTTTGTCTCGATGCCGAGATGGCGAGGGCATAGCGGCCTCTTCGGCTGCGGCGAAGTTCTGCGTACGAACGGAGGCGGATATCATTCTTTCTGTCTGTGTCCAGCCACGCTGATTACCATGCCCTCTCAATTCGGGTACATGGCCGCATCTGTCCAGCGAGCAGTGGAGAGAGTGCCGTATCTCCTTTCTATTGTTATCGCTCATGCTTCTCTCCTGCCCAAGTGATATTCCGGGTGCATGTTACGCGGAACAGCGCCACCATTATTTGCTCGTGTAGGGACTTGCTGAGTATTTCTTGTCGCCACGGGGTATTGCAACCTTCGAAGTGTTGCTCTGCCTGTTCTAGTGAGGTTGATGCGCGCGATTTGCGCATGTCGGTGTGCTTCAATTAGTTCTTCTAAGGTGTTGTGGGTTCCCAGGGATAGAAGTTTCGTTGTTCCGGTGCCTGGAGGAAGGCCGAGGGCTTGTTTGTACGCTTTCCGCAGTAACACATTTATTTGGGCTTTTTCGTTGATGTTAAGTTCAAATAAGGTGTCGCGTACGTGATTCTACTGAAGATAAGGGCCTGAGTCAGGCGTAGTAAGTCTTCTTCTTTCATGCCATGTCTGCGACTGGCAACTCTATTAATCATGCGAGCTACGCTGTAGCCAGTTTGTTTTAGTGCGTTTACAGTGTGGTTATTGCGACCACTATTTTGCATGGAGACACCTAATATGCGGAGTGTTTGGACTCTGGGTTTAGGTTTTAGGTTTAGGTGTATTTATAAGGCCTCTCTCTCTCTCTGCTTTTTCTTCTTGATTTCTTTTTTGAGAACGAGGAGCTCGGATTTTCTGGGGACTTTCCAGGTTGCACTCTTTGGCGTATTCGGTGACGGCGTCTGCCGCCGCTTGCAGGGCGTCCTGCTGTTCTCCATCCGAGCCTCGAGTTGTCCAAAGGTAATGTCATCCGCATATATTGCGTGACGAAGGTGCGGAATCTTCTCGAGATGCTGGGAGGTTTTTCATGGCGACGTTGAAGAGAAAAGGCGATAAGACTGATCCCTGAGGAGTGCCTCTATTTGGAACCTTTTTCTCTTTTGTTCTGAGGGTATCCACGCCTACCGTTGCCGTGCGGTCCGTTAGGAATGCTCGAATATTCGTTCGCCGCAATTAAGTTGCGATAAGTTTTTTAGGATGACCTCATGAGCTACGTCATCAAATGCGCTTTTAAGTCCAGCGCGAGTATGCCATTTACATGTGTGGTGACATGGTCCAGTACTTCTTCCTTCAATTGGAGTAGTATGTCCTTGAGTCGACAAATGCGCCCTGAGGCCGACATCGGTCAGGAACCCCGCAGGGCGTCTGCGCAAGCAGGCGGTTTGGTGAGTTGCGACACCACGTACCCGAGCACACGAGGGTCGGACCCTCCCGCGTGCTAGCCGTGCCGCTGGTTAGCCGTGTCCGTGGAAAAGGGGATCCTGGGAGTTGAGCCGAAGCCGGGTGTTTGGACCTTTATGGCCCCTCGGCAGAGGCAACACACTCCTTTGGCCTCTGCTTCACGTAGACGGCACCCCCGGACTGACCCACCCGGGGGAAATCGGTGGTCGCCTTTTCCTATCCCCCGCTCCAACCTTTTGCTTTCCTGTCTCTTTTCTTTTACTATCCTATCATCTCCTCTCTTCTGTTACTTCTACATTTTCATAGGTGGCTTGGGTTAACCTTGTGTATGTGCCCTCTCTTGGGTATATTATATTGGGTTATAGCAGCAATGCACGGCTGGCGTCTGCAGCCTTACACGTTAAGTGCTGCAGCGTCCCCTAGTTGGGCTCCGTGGTGGGTGGCCGCCATTGCCGCCGAAATAAACGAAAATAATATGGGAACGCCTGCATTTCCCCGTTTACTTGATCGTCACCCTCACAAGAGGGGACGCACCGAAGAACTAATAAGCCTATTCAAACCGAGAGAAATCTTTCCCCGTTTCCAAGTTGTTCACAGCGAAAAAACAGAAAAACCAGCTAGAACCGTATCCCCTTTTCTAGTCGCAAAAGGCCTGACTGAAGCCCTTGGCCCTGGTTATAAGGTTACCAAAATGGCGAGCGGGGACCTCCTCCTTGAGATCCGTGATAAAGAACAGCACAGTAAAATAAACAAGCTTGTGGCATTTGGCGACATACCTGTTACCGTTTCACCGCATCGGTCTATGAACACAGCACGTGGAGTAGTGTCTGATGCAGATCTCATCGACTTGTCCGAAACCGAACTATTGGAAGGCTGGAAAGAACAAAATGTAACAAACGTACAGCGCATCATTATCAGAAGAGACAATAAAGAAATTCCCACAAAACACCTCATCCTGACCTTTGCAACTTGCGATCTGCCACAAACCATAGAAACCGGATACACAAAGATAGCTGTGAGGCCATACATACCTAATCCCCGAAGATGTTTCCAATGTCAACGATTTGGCCACGGCTCGCAGAGCTGCCGCGGTAGACTCACATGTGCGAAATGTGGAGTGCAAGGTCATGCCTCAGACAACTGTGAAGCGACACCTCACTGTGTAAACTGTGATGGTGAGCATCCAGCTTACTCCCGGTCTTGTCCGAACTGGAAAAAAAGAAAAAGAAATTATCACTCTCAAAGTCCGTGAAAACATATCGTTTAAGGAAGCACGCAAAAGGTGCTCACCATTCCACACGACCACTTACGCTGATGCGGCGCGTCAAGGGGCAGCGTCGCAGCGGCTATTGCCACCTGCCCAGCCCGCGCGCAGCGAGCTGTCGCTTGTGGCTCCTGCCCCCAGGGTGGAAGTAGCGAAGTCTACTCCACCCAACCAGCAAACAGGCCCGGTTACCCTAGGGTTGCCGGCACCACAACAGCCCTCGGCAGCAGCCTGCGCTACGCGTAACGAACCCGCAGGCCCGCCAGCAGCTCCCACGGTGGGTGCAGTCAAGGCTGCCTCACCCTCACGGGCCCCTGCTGGCGCTGGCAACAGCCGGCGCAGCTCAGGCCCAAAGGCAGCCCCATCGACCTCCGGGCTGATGGGCGCAAATGTCTCGTCCTTCGCGACGAGACTTTCTCGTGAAACTTCTCGCTCGCAAGAGCGCGTGTCCGGCGCCTCACAAGAGGCAATGGACACCACACCCATCCTGACGGCGCACCAAGCGCCTAAGGAGCGGCGAGGTTCGCTCGACCGCTTCAGAAAGGACAAATCCCGCGTTACAGGGCCTGGAAAGGGCTCTGTAATCTAAGGCAACACTTCCTTTTTTAGTACACACAGCACCCATTTACATTCAGTATGGATACACAAATCATACAATGGAACATCAGAGGCCTTCGTAGGAACCTCGATGATGTACAAGAACTTCTCCACGAACACAATCCAAAAGTGCTGTGTGTACAGGAAACTCACTTAAAATCGGAACATGCGAACTTTCTCCGACAGTATGTTACGTTTCGTAAAGACCGCGATGATGCTCTTGTATCTTCAGGCGGTGTTGCCGTTATAATTCACAAAAGCATAGCGTGTCAACGTTTAAAGCTGCAAACGTCACTTGAAGCAGTGGCAGTCCGACTTGTTCTCCTAAACAAACTCGTCACCATTTGCTCGCTTTACATACCCCCACATTACCACTTACACAAACATGAATTTCAGTCCTTTATAGATGAATTGCCAGAACCTTATCTTGTTCTTGGCGATTTTAATGCACACAGCAGTCTGTGGGGCGACTCTCGTATTGATGCGCGAGGTCGTCTTGTTGAAGAATTTCTTTTCTCCTCTGGTGCGTGTCTGCTAAACCAGAAAGAACCTACATATTATTGTCTTGCAAACAAAACCTTTTCCTCTATAGACCTCAGCATAGCTTCTCCATCCTTATTACCTGAACTTGAATGGGAGGTTATAAAAACCCTTACGGGAGCGACCATTTCCCAATAGTGCTGAGAGCAACAAGACAATACGAATCTCCACCACACGCTCCCCGGTGGAAGGTCGATGCAGCGGACTGGAAGAAATTCCAAACACTTACCAGTACGATCTCGTGGACTGACATGTCTTCGCTCGGAATTGACGGTGCCGTCGAGTATTTCTCTAACTTTATGATTGATGCAGCTTCTAAGTGCATCCCCCAAACAAGTGGACTTTCTAGCAAACGCCGCGTTCCGTGGTGGAATGAGCAATGCCGGAACGCGCGTAGGCAGCAGAACAAAGCATGGAGGCAGCTACGCGATTCTCCTACTGCTGAAAACCTTGTAAATTTCAAGAAAACCAAGTCCCAAGGTAGGAGAACACGCAGACAAGCCAGGAGAGACAGCTGGCAAATATTCTTATCAAGTATCAACTCATACACGGATGAGGCCAAGGTTTGGAACAGGGTAAATAGAATAAGAGGACGACAAACACATCCGCCTCCTCTGGTACACATGCAGGGAGACAGCCTGGAGGACCAAGCGAACCACCTGGGTGCACATTTTGAACATGTGTCCAGTTCATCGCACTATTCTCCAGCATTTACAAGATACAGAGCAGCAATAGAAAAACAAAAACTAAACCGAAAGGGCACTGGGAACGAGCCATACAACCTACCTTTCTCGCTAGCAGAGCTGCATGCATCACTCACCTGTTGCAACCAATCTGCCCCAGGCTCTGACCGCATACTATACGCGATGTTGAAAAACCTGTCCTCTGAAACGAAGAAAACCCTTCTCTGTCTGTATAACGCTATATGGACATCCGGCGAGATCCCCTCTGCCTGGAAAGAGGCCATAGTGATCCCTATCCTAAAGCAGGGCAAGGATCCATCGTCCGTATCCAGCTATCGGCCAATAGCTCTAACAAGCTGCATCTGCAAAGTCTTCGAGAAGATGATAAACCGCCGTCTGATACATTTCCTAGAATCAAACAAGCTGCTTGACCCATACCAGTGTGGATTCCGCGACGGCCGATCCACCACTGACCATCTGATACGCATAGAGGCTCAGATTCGTGAAGCCTTTGTCCACAAGCAATTCTTCCTGTCTGTTTTCCTCGATATGGAAAAAGCATACGACACCACGTGGCGGTTCGGAATACTGAGAGACCTCGCACACTTTGGAATACGTGGCAATATGCTGAATATCATTGAAAGTTATCTGTCGAACCGCAGATTCCGTGTTCGTGTGGGTAATGCCCTATCAAGATCATGTGTGCAGGAAACTGGAGTACCACAGGGTGGTGTGCTTAGTTGCACCCTCTTTATCATAAAAATGAACTCTCTGCGTCTGTACATACCACGCAACATATTTTATTCAGTATATGTCGACGATGTACAGATAGGGTTTACATCATGTAACCTTGCAATCTGTGAGCGGCAGGTTCAGCTTGGTCTGAACAAACTATGTAAGTGGGCAGACGAGAATCGGTTTAGGCTTAACC
Organism: Dermacentor silvarum; assembly: GCF_013339745.2. Lineage (NCBI taxonomy): Eukaryota > Metazoa > Arthropoda > Arachnida > Ixodida > Ixodidae > Dermacentor > Dermacentor silvarum. Next base: position 118,902,024 of record NC_051163.1, on the reverse strand, counting down.
CACAAAAGTCCACATGCGTCCTCTTCTCCAGAAAGAGAGGTCTGCACCCTGATCCCAACATTGAGATGCAGGGCGTGGGTCTACCTGTAAAAACTGAACACAAATTCCTAGGCGTAATTCTGGACGCGAAGTTAACATTTGTCCCACACCTAAAGTATCTAAGAAACAAGTGCATGAAGACAATGAGCATCTTGAAAGTGTTGTCTCGCACCATGTGGGGTAGTGACACAAGATGTCTATTAAATCTCTATAAGAGCCTAATTCGATCACGTATAGACTACGGTTCCATTATATACCACTCCGCGACTCCGAGTGCCTTGAAGATGTTGGACCCTGTCCACCATCTGGGCATCCGCCTTTCTACGGGTGCATTCAGAACAAGCCCCGTAGAAAGCCTATATGCAGAATCAAATGAATGGTCGCTCCATCTGCAGAGAACGTACTTGTCCTTTGTGTATTTCCTTAAAGTAAACTCAAGCAATACACACCCTACTTACACAACTATAAATGATCTATCCAGTGCCCAAACCTTTGAGAACCGCCCTAGCGTAAGAAAGCCCTACGCACTGCGAGTAAGAAGTCTTGCCGAAGAAATGGATGTGTCGCTCCACGAACACGATGTCATGCCCCCTCCTGTACAGCTGCCGCCATGGCAGTGGCAGCTGATTGACTGTGATCTGTCCTTCGTTGATGTTGCAAAGCAAGCGCCGGTCGTCCATATCCGTATGCATTTCCTCGAATTGCAGCACAAATACTCTTGTCCGGAATATTTTACTGACGCCTCAAAGTCACACACTGGCGTGTCTTACGCGGCAGTCGGTCCATCTTTTTCGGCTGCCGGAGTTCTACACCCAAACACAACCATCTTTACAGCGGAGGCCTACGCCATCCTCGCGGCGGTTAAACACATCAAACGGTTAGACATACCCAAGGCAATCATCTATACTGACTCTTTAAGCGTGTTGAGATGTTTAAAAGCTCTAAGTAGGCACAGAAACCCCGTAATTATAGCTCTTTATTCCAACATTTGCACCGCGTATGCATCCAACCAACAAATTGTGCTGTGCTGGGTGCCAGGGCACCGCGAGATCGAAGGGAATGAGTTGGCCGACAAGCTAGCCACATCTGCTCATACAGACGCTGCCACTTCGCCCATAGTCGTCCCTGTAATGGACCTAAAGCCATTTATCAGGGAGAGGGTCAGGGCCTACTGGCAGCGTCTGTGGGACAGAGAAATGAACAACAAATTACATACTATCAAGCCTCATCTCGCTCATTGGCCACCAGAATCGAAAACACGCCACACACAGGTTACACTTTGCAGACTCAGGATAGGACACACATACAGTACACACGCATACTTATTGTCCGGTGGCGATCCGCCTATCTGTGATGACTGTGGTGAGCTACTCAGTGTACTCCATGTCCTCCTGCAGTGCCGTGAACTGGAGCCTCAGAGGAAAAAACATTTTCCATTATCATTACGACAGAATCTACCATTGCATCCTTGTATGTTTTTAGGCAATGAACCTATTTTTAAATATCAGTCCATTATCGCGTTTTTAAAAGATATACAGAACTTCCGTGTTATATATCCAGGTGACTTGTAGCACGGCCTCTCTGGAGAGGCCGCTGCTGCCGTATTTTATTAAAGAAAGCACGTGCCTCTTGGTCTCTGTCCACAAAGGCCTTCGGTAGGCGTCGTGCTACTCTATATGTTTAGTTTTAGCACCATGACCACTTCTCATCTATTCACCACTCACAGATCATTCCACACGTCACTGCCATAATTATATTCTATATATGTTTTACGCTTCTATACCGCGATTTGTTCTTAGGCCCGTTTACAGCCACATCGCATCCTATCATCGGAGCTCACTGATCATGGCAAACATATCTTTCATTGTCTTGGCGCTCTTTGGCCACATTTGGCCCTTGTGCGACGAAACACCAAATATCATCATCATCATCTGTGCCTGCGTCACTCGCGGCCGATGCCGCCCAAAAAGCAATTTGGAAAGTACTTATGGGACCGGTCCATCGACGTTCCGATACGCTCAAAATACAGACAGGTTCAGAAAACGTTCATCAGTTGGCGCTTCGTCTACCGCGTTGGACAAGGAACGAGGTTCTGCTGATGCCAGTGAAGAAAGTTCGCGTGAAAGCGAAGCAGACGCTGACACAGGCCACATAGCATCGTTACCTTCAACTGCTAGTGCAACTGAAGACAGCCATATTTTGGAAACCACGAGTGAAGCCTCGTCGACCTCGTCCTCCGAGGACAGCGAATCGGAAGGCGACGCTGATGTATATCCTGACCACGGCGAGCAGCATTTTCCGAGAGGCTGGAAGGATGAGTTGGTAAGCGTTGTGGTGTCAAGCGTCGTTTCCAAATATTATTTTGTGGCTGTAACATCTTGTTTTGAGCCGACGTAACACCTGCCGCTCATTATCTCCTGTAGCTGCAGAAGCTTGGTGCCCTAGTTATGATATAGTGAAAATATTGTGATGGAAGTGTGAAGACTACTATTGGCGTTAGTGTTTTCTGTTAAAGAATAATGAAGTAGAGAGCGTACCGATGCGATCATTGCTTGCAGCAGTTAATTTTCTCCATTAATGACAAAACCACGCTGTTAAATTGAGTTTGCTCATGTAAACGCTGTTTTGTCGATATACTGCGCGACAAAACTGGTGCTGGTAAATGGGAGCTGAGACAATATTCTTTGAACATGTGTCGAAACTTAACAGTGCTCCAAAAGTGCATTTCAGCGTGCATTTTATGGCATGAAAGCGCTTACTCTCACTCTGCTGCAGGTAGCATGACTGTTTTAAAGTGGTTTCTGTGGTGGATGTCTGGTGTTCACCATGCAGAGTTAACGTCTGCATTAGTTCGAGGCAGGTTTGCAGTGTAAAGGGGGGGGGGGGTAGCTTAAGATGATGCAGTAAAGATGGTTACCAGTAAAGTCAGGTTGGCCAACATCAAGCCTGTACCACAAAATGACACATGAAGCCCTTGTGATGACAGCATCTTCTAATTTATTGTGTTGATAACAAAGGGTGCGTCTACGTAGAAATGTATAATTGTACTGTTGTACTTAACACTTAACCATTGCTTACTACCATTTCTCTTTGCTTAGGATGAAAACCTGTTTCCGGGATCCAAGCTTACGAAAGCCGAAAGCCTCCTAATGGTCATGGCCCACAGCTTGCGCCATGGCTGCTCAAAAGAAGCCACCGAGAGCCTACTGCAGCTTCTTAGTGCTCACTTGCCAGAAGGTGTCAAATACCCGACATCAAAGTATACCTTTTTTCGACACTTTGCTGGTGCTGAAAAGCAGTATGCTAAGCATTTCTACTGTAGTACGTGCTCTGGGTATATTGGTGAATTACCAGGAAATGATGTGGTCTGCAGTCGCTGCAATATAAACCATGAGAGTGGCAGCTTATTGAAAAGCTCATCATTTTTTCTGGTGATTACCTCAAAGGCCAAATTCAAGATGTGCTGGAGTCTGGAAAGCTCCAACGCAGTAGTACAGGCACTTCCTTTGATGTATGTGACATCACGGAAAGCTTTCAATACAACAAGTTGCCCGTGACTGCGAATGACGTTACGTTAACGTTTAATACTGATGGTGTGCCCCTCTTTGAAAGCTCCAATGCGAGCATGTGGCCTCTTCTTTTGATGGTTAATGAACTGCCTTACAAACAACGTGTGCAAAATCTTTTGTTAGCTGGGCTGTGGTTCGGCACAGGTAAACCATCAATGAACTGTTTTTTGACCCCATTTGTAAAAACGATGAATGAGCTGTCATCCACTGGAGTTGTTTGGAGGGACAGCAGTGGTGTGTCGCACACGTCAAAACCATTTCCTGGTCCTTGTGCAGTAGACACCGTTGCCAGATGCGAACTGACTTGCATGACGCAGTTTAATGGAGCTTATGGTTGTGCATGGTGCGAGGACTCTGGGCAAGTTGTTCCGAAAGGAAATGGGTTTTGTCGTGTGTACCCTCCAAGTGCATCTGCAAACAAGCTCAGAACACATGAGTCCTTTCTGTACCACGCTCGAAAGGCCAAGGCCATGCAGGCACCCAGTTGTGGAATCAAAGGTGCAAGTGTGCTGACACTTCTTTCATTTTTTCCATTTGGTGAGGGCTTCGTTGTCGATTACATGCATGCCGTTTGTTCGGGTTTTGTACGGGCAACGATGTTTATGTGGCTGAAGTCCAGCCAGTGCCGACGATTTCACCTGCGTAAACATCTTGCTGAGGCGGACGAATGTCTGTTGAGCCTCACCCCCACGTGGGAGCTCTCGCGGCTGCCAAGGTCCTTAAAGGACATAAAGGAATGGAAGGCTGCCGATTGGAGGAATTGGCTGCTGTTTTATTCCCCAGTCGTATTAAAAGGCCGCATTCCTAAGAGGCAGTATAACCATTGGTTGAAGTTTGTGGAGATTATGCATTACCTTCTTGGTCCTTGCATCTGCGTTCAGCAGCTTGCCACAATTAAGGGAGAGATAAAGAAATTTCTTCTTGAGTATGAAGAATTATACGGTGTCCAGTACATGACATATAATTCTCACCTCCTTGTGCATATTGTCGACAGTGCCATAAACTGGGGTCCTTTGTGGGGATACTCCCTTTTTCCATTTGAATCAATGAATGGTACTCTTGGACGATATGTCAATGGCACTAGGTATCCGCAATTTCAGATTGCCAACAAGTTTGGGATTTTGCAAGCTCTTGTAAAGCTTTGGATGTCAAGGTGTGTGCAGGACATCCATCGCACTTTAGGGTCTTCTTTTAAGACTCTAATGAAGGGCTACTCCCTACGGAAAAATGTTTGCCCTGTGGGGTCTGTACTGCTGATAGGCAAAGGTGTTGAGAAGGAGGACAGGAAAGAATTCCAGAAAATGATGGTCGGGCCATTTACGTTCTGCACAGCCCGTCTTGATAAGTCCAAAAGAAATAACTCTTATGCACATGCTAACAATATTTTTGGACGCATCATTGAAATTTTTGTGGAACATAACAGCTCAACAGCTGCAAGTAGCTATGAGGTACAAGTGTGTGTGGAGGTGTTGAGAGTGCAGTCAGAATTGTTAACAAATCTTTCTGAAGCCAAATTTTTGCATTTTGTGGAAGTGGTTCCTTCTGTGGAACATTGCATCGTAAGCGCAAGAAGCCTCAAGAAGTGGATTGTCTTAAATGACAAACAGTCTCTTTACTTGTGTTCGATGCATGAAAACTTGGTTCTAGAATCTGTGTGAGTTTGTAGTGGGATGTCACAAATGCTTGGAAAAGCTGAACCAAAATGTTATATGGTATATATATGTTTTGTTATAGAACACAGCTGCCCAACATGTGGCAACCTAACCCCATGAGCAGACTTTTGTTGCTAGGCAACGATACATGCTACCAACCACTGTGTGAGTGTTAAATCCTTCTGAACACATAGTCATGCACTCACCAAAAGTAGTTCTGAACTATCAGTGCCATTTTGTAAAATTTTGTAAAAAGAGACAGACCCAACTTCATCTCTCTGGGTGCACCTGCATCTGTGAGCAGATATTCTGTTTAGTGTCTCTAAACAAAAGCCGTCTTCTGTATTCATTTATTAATGTCGCATAAGATTTGGTGAGGACAGCAACAAGTGTGATGACATTAAGCATAAAGTGCTCTTTTGCAAGCATGATGTGCAATGTTTTTCACTAAAGTGCAGTCAGTGTGGCTCCGAGAGAAGTTGGTTTTGGTCTTTGCAAGTTTTGAGTTGTGCAGCCTTGCTCTAGAATAAAACCAGAAATTGTAATTACTTTTTGGGTATAGTACAGTATATCATGGACATTTTTTATTTGTACAGTCAATGAGAGGGCACTGTTAGCCATTCTGTCGTAAGGGGCTGTGTCTCTGTAGTTTATTTATATTAGCATGGTCTGCTTTTGGCAATATTTTAATAAAGGCACACTTTGGGAGCATCTGTGTGCTTTTCCTAAGGTGCCTGTGTTTCAGAGAGTTACTACAATTCATGCATGCACACTTTTTGTCCATATATAGGTGTGCTAAACCTGTTGACCCTTTATAAAACTCTAGTGTGTGCCTTGCAGGAACAAACTCCTTTAAGCAGTTCAAATAAACAGGCTTCTACAGATGCTATTATTTGAAATAATGAGGAAGAGAAACCAGAAGTCTGAAGCAAGTCGTAAACAGGAAGTGAAACACCTTTTTTTAGGGGGGGGGGGGGGGCGGATGTGAAAGTATTTTGGAGTCAGCATAGTGTGTTCTAAAAATTGCATCCCCAAAAGATGTCTTCAAGGAGGGCTGCTATTAACAAAACTGCCTGCATATCGGTTGTCCATTCTCTCTCAACGCCTTTGCTGCATCTTGTTTGTTCAAGGCACTTATCAAATTTGTCTAATATGATGTAAACAACACAAAAGCCATATCTGTGTCATTCCACAGCATTTTCCCCCTTTCATGAAAGCGGTCCTTTGAATGCAAGCTTGTACATAGAGTAGCTTGCTGTAGAGGTGCTTTTGTGTGGTGTGCTAATGATGACTGCATTGGCTAAAAGCTGCCCGTTCTGAACAGCTGCTCAAGTGAACATAATCGTTAACAGTGTGCTATACCAAATAGTCCTTTCCCTTGCTAACTTGTAGTTCAGAGGTTTCTCTTTTTGTTCTTGTAAATTTGGTGTGGTTTCTCCTGCTCATTACTCGTATAACCCTGTATTTTTCTGTGTTGAAAAGCTTTTGATGGTGCAATTTGTAAGAAGTTTTTCTTCTGTGTCAGCACTGTTTTGTGTATGAGACTAGTTGTACAGCAAGTAAGGTGTCATTGTTGCAGAAAAGCTCATTTTAGAGGATGAGCATGGTGAGTAATTGCAATGGCTGAACCACTGTCTCTTTCAAGTGTAGCTTCTAAGACTTGCAATCTACCTTATGCATTTGTCATAAAATATTTTGAGCACCAGTTCCAAATGAGATGTTTGCATAGTATGTTTTAGTGAGTGATTGTTGTCCAAGTGGCATGGTAAAGTAACATTTCCTTAAACTGTTAAAGCATGGGCAATATGAAATGCCATCACAGGGCTTGAAGTAGCCCACAAGCCCTTACAATTTCATTACTTCTTACAAGATGACTACTGCAGCTGTGTTTTGATTTTCCAACACCGTGGAAAATGTTACATTACCTTGCAACGGTGACACTTTAGCTTTAATTAATCAGCACTTCCACGAGCCATCAGATTATTGAATAACCTACCAGACAGCATCGCATCTCTGTCTAATCCTGATACATTCCATCACCAACTTAATACACATTTCACGGAAGTCGTCGTTTGGCATGTGTCAGTTCATATTATGAATTTTTCCCCTTAATTTCCTGTTAAGCATTTTGTTTCATTTCTTTTGTTACATCTTGTTTGCCTTATATCTGCTATAACAAGCCTTGGTGAATTGTGCACTCACCCATGCACTTTTTATTTTATTGAGTCTTAAACTGTGTGCCATATTTCTTATTATTTCTGCATATTGCTTTATCACCTCTTCTTTACTGCGATTATGTGCTCAAATTTCATTTACCATGCAATGTACTTTTTCTTTTTCATCTGGTTGTGTATACACTGTTGTGAAATTTTTTTCGCCCCCCTTGCACAATGCCCTACGGGCCTGTAAGGTACTTGAAATAATAATATTAGAGCAGTTTTGCTGGAAAGCTTTATGGGCTCTCTTGTTCTCAGAGCATGCTTTGTAACCTTGTTTATTTCTTAGGTTGTGTGTTGTGCAACATTGTTATACATTGGTATTGGGTGCTGTGAACACAAAGTGATATATACATATTTTTATGTATAATATACTTTTGTACACTATTTTGTGATGCCTATAAATAATAAAGAGCATGTTACAACTGGTTCCATGACTGACTGCTGCTTCAGGGCTTAGCACCCGTCTTCATGTGGGGACCCTCAGCATACAAGCAGTACACTGGAATGACGGGGTGGCACAAAACATGAAATGTTACATAGAATTTGTTCTTCTTTTGCCAATTCGGGTCTACTTGGGGCATATATTAGTCTTATAAGCCTGGCGTCTTTCAGCCAAAGCGTTTGCTGTGTGTCATATTTCAAATGAGCTTTGTATCTGAAGACAAATCTTATTAGAGAATCGTTTAGCTAAATATCTAGGATAATTCGAATGTACACTTGCAGCAAGCTAACAAACATCCTTAAGCAGCACTTGTATCAATACATGCTGGCTGCTTGTAAATCTGCGTATGGACACTTGTATGAAGAAACAAGCAGTGCAATATAGCGAGAGGTGTACACTTCATGTTGTCGCAGACGGCTGTCCTAGCTGGCTCTCTTTAGGACAGTGCATGTGCACACTCTTACACCATAACGAGCCGATCCTCCAGTGATAACTACGGTTCACATATTGCCAGGCTGCAGGAAGGGTTGCGATCTACGTGCCTCTACTATATCTTAATTCAAACATCTGGGGTACTAAGCAAAACGTGGATGCCTGCTGAGAAAATGCAGAGCAAACACGGAGAGGAAACAGAAACCAGATGACAAACGAGCACTTATTCCTCTGTTTTCCCCGCTCAATATGTCGAAAGATCGACAAGCCCAAACAACCACTATTCTCAAGAACGCCTTACTTTCATCATTCCGTCTAATTAATACTGGCGTCATGCAGCTACTAGCCACTATTCTCAAGAACGCCTTACTTTCATCATTCCGTCTAATTAATACTGGCGTCATGCAGCTACTTTCGATCTTAAGTAGCTGCATGACGCCAGTATTAATTAGACGGAATGATGAAAGTAAGGCGTTCTTGAGAATAGTGGCTGTTTGGGCTTGTCGATCTTTCGACATATTGAGCGGGGAAAACAGACAGAAGGAATAAGATGAGTGCTCGTTTGTCATCGGGTTTCTTTTTCCTCTCCGTTCGCGATCGATTGATCAAGCCTGATGGGGATTGCATGAACTTTTTGACCGCGATATGATAGCTGCTAGCACGGTCCAAACGATCCCAGATCGAGTTTCAGGTGTCGCGGGTCCAAGGCACTTATCAAATTTGTCTAATATGCTGTAAAACTTTTTATATGACTCATTTTTATGGAAAATATTGTTATTTTGACTGAGGCGATTATCGTCTGCTGATCATATGCAACTATCAACTAAATGCTCGTCAGGTTACGATGACAGTAACGAGGCTCTATCGATGCACAAATTCTTGATCCGGATTGAGCAAGATCGCGGTAAAACGTGACTGCGGCACCGGTATAATACCCGTTCCATGAAAATACAACGAGAAATCAATACGAATTTATTCAACGGAAAAATTCTTGGCCGGTACACAATGGAAGTTTCGTTGAACTCTCGTTGTAGTGGGTCAACTGGTGTTGAAATTCCATGTAATTTCAATTCAATCAATAATAGTACAACGGATCAACAACGGAAATTCAATACCCATTTTCGTAAGGGCCCCTTAAGCGGGAGATGGTGCAATTATAATGAAGGGCGCTGTTATATAATAGGAATGACTTCACATATGGCGCGTGTCATTGGTGGAAGTCAATCGTTCGATTTAGTGCGGCGAGACTGGGCGAATTACACGGAAGATTCACGGTTTACCGATCATTCCCTCCGGAGCTTCGCCCACTCATCATCATTGACCCCGTGGATATGCGGTGTTTTCCACCCGCCGCGCCCGCTCGTCACGCTAGTGACGGAGCACGTACGGGCGCTTCCCTTTCTATTGGGATTGATTTAGGATAATGCGCGAGCCCTGATGCCCCTGTGGCTCCATATGTGAATCAATTGATCATTACGTATTGTTCACTGACCCGAGACCTCGCACAAACCATGACGCCGCCGGATGGGCTTGCGAGCAGGAACTTTCTCGCCTTGCTCAAGTCACCGCGTAACAGGGCTATCCTCACGCGGATTTCAAACGTCGTCAGCCCCTGTATCCCGGACATCCGCGAATGAGGCCTGTCGCGTCTTCTAGTCCGGGATCTCGGTGAACGGAGCTTGGTTGGTCATCGAGCAAGTGTCGGTGCCAATTCAGACCAGCGTCTATAGCTGACGGCACCGCAAGATACAGAGTGACTGACACTCATGACCGTTTGCGCACTGGCTCATGGCCGGTGTACTCGGTACACTGGGCCGGAAGCGCGCGTAGATGGATGGCTTTGCGCGCTAGTGCAGCCATGACGCCCGAGATGTATCGCTCACGGCTTTAGGCTGGCGGACCCTGGCTCCGGAATCCCTGTGTCCTGCGCCGGCGGCCTTACCTGTCGCGCGCCTCCTCCTACCAGTGGTGGCGGGTGCGATTCTTTTTCGTTTTGTTGTTTTTTGTCTTTTCGTTTGTTTTCCTCGCCTCTCTCCCCTCGGCGCTCGTCTCCTTTCTTTCTCTCCGTCATATCTCGCCCTTTGCTCGTCTCTTGCTCGCTTCGTTAACCTCCTCGCATGATGTTTGTCGGTGGGGTTGTGGGGGCAGAGTCTACCTTGTTGGCCGAATACGGTGGGGCCTCTTGGCTTATTAGGTGATGCCGCCCCTCACAATCCGCTGACGGGGGGGGGGGGGGGGGGCACCGAAAGAAATCGCGAGCGCCGGTCTGTCAAGCATTTGGTCGCATAGGCGCACGGAGCGGTAGGCGTGGCCCGGCTGAAATCACGCGCCCTTCTTGTAAGCAGGTAGCTCGAACGAACCATGACGCCGTACAAACGGGAAACGTCATTCCCTCCCTGGCATGGCCTGGTGACCACCGTCGGACCTGCAATGCCATCTGGACTCATGGCCACGTGACTATCGCCCATCTGGCTCTGCTGCTAGTTTATTTTTTATTTTCGTTCTTTTTTATTTCTTTCATTTTCTCGTCTTTTCACCCCTCTTTCGCTTTGTGCTTTACTTCCTTTGTTTATTTGTAGCTGTTTAGCTTTTTCATTCTTTTTCATTTTTTCTTTATTTCTTGCTACTGATCTTCATAGCACTGTCCACGCCCCTTTTTTCTCCGCCTCATTTATTCATCATCATTAAAAGCCCTACGCTGGGGGTTGTTTTCGATGGGAACCTTAGGACACCAACGCGTTACCGTTGGCCAACTATTATTTTTCCTATTGGCATTTTCCTGCATATTTGCGCTTTGGGTATTACTTAAAAACCCCTATTCATGTCTTTTCGACTGGCGCGTGAACCTGGTGTGCTTTTTGCAGGGACAGATTTTTCCCGCGTATTTCTTTTCGGCTTTCATTTCATAAAAGCGGGGAAGTAGTTATCTGGGAACGTACATCCGTCAAATGATAATTCGAGAGTGCCAGGGCAAGCTCGCCCTGGCACTCTCGAATTTTCATTTGACCCGACGAAGGGGCCAAGAGTGCTGCCGCGTCCGGCTCACGGCATATGACTAATTAGTAGATATCAACGGAAGTTGGTATCTAATTAGCCATACAGGTCTCATACAGAGAGGTGTGGTAGCGGGGCTTGGAATGAGGATTGCGATCAACGCCACTGCAGAGAATACAGGTCCTTCAAACGCAACTCAGGGGATCTCGGTAGCGGATGGTAGATTAATGGAGATGTGGAACGAGGTTGCGACGCGACAGAAGCGTGTGGAGATCTTTTTTGATGATAAAACTAAAGCTACGAATCAGGTACGCGCTAAAATCATAACCGAGATGAATGGGATAGTTAAGATCTGCGCCGATTTCCAAGCGGCTGCAGCGCGAAGAGACGGCGCGATTCATTAGTTCGGAAGACAGCTCGACCAAACCAGACAAGGGGCAGCGCATGTTAGAGTGCGAGCCGCGATCTCGGGAGCGGCGGGCTCCACGCGGTCTATACGCCGCGGCAGTCAGTGGCTGGTCGGGAGGGCGCGCGGCCGTCGGTGGGGGCCGAGACGCAGGTGTCCTGGGCGGCCCCACGACTTGCAGACATTGGCGCGGCATCAACAGGGACTGACACGACAAGGACCTGGACACAGGAGCACGTCGCCTTCCTGACGCCGTTAAGTGGCACGAATACACCTGGCAAATGTGGATCCTCCTAGCGCATGCATAGGAGAGATATCCCTTCGGGAGACGAGGCTGGGAGCCGCGGTGCTTCCGAGATAAAAGGGAACATTAGAAAGCCTCCAGAAGGCGGGGAACGAGAGTCTCGTCACGCGATCAGCGATGACAATGAGGATGCCAGACAAAAGGAAAGTGCACGTAAAACTTATCTGGGTTGACCTCGAAATAGTGCCGTTGAACCTCGTCGCGGCAATAAACGCCAAACACCCGGGCCTGGACCTTGATGCAACTCAAAGTTATGTAACGGTAACTACAGGATAGACGCGGCAATATGTCACATGTTACAGAAGTACAGCCTGCCGATTTCAAAACACTCACGCGCAAAAGAAAGAATAGGCCTAGGTTGGATTGCAGCACGTGCGGTTGAAGAATTATATGTATCGCTCTGCACGTTCTGCGCGTCGTCCGGGCACATGCGCTGCTTCTGCCCTGTCAAAGAAGATGCGTCCAGGGCAACATGTACAAAGTGTGCCGGAAATCATTTGGCACAGACTTGCAATATTTGAATGGAGGACGCGGCAGTGTGTTGTGCGGCATGCACAGGCGTTGGACGTGTGTCCGCGGGACACCAGACGGTAAATATCCGCTGCGCCACGCGGGCGCAGAGGGTAGGCTAAAAACGCTGTTGCGATAGTCCGAGCGGCCACGAAGGTTTCATGGATGATGCCGCGCCGAGATGATGCCGAGAGGAGGAGTTATCCAGGGAGATTAGAAAAGTGTTTTATATACAAAATGTACATTATTTTACAAGAAGGGCTCCATGCTAACATCTTTGCATGTAGTAGCGTTTGCTTCTCCGAGCGTTCTACATGGTCGAGCATTCTCTACATGGTCAAGCGTTTCTACATGGTCGAGCCTCGCTGTTTTATCCCTTTCGTTTCCCTCTTTCACTCGACGAGGGAATACACTTTAGTTCTTTCAGCCAATGACAATGTTCGACGAGTTCGTAAACTCTCGCTTATGAGCGTCGCCCCCGTACACTGGGCGACGCCTCCAATCTTGCCTGGTCGCCCCCGAACACAGGCAGCGGTTGACACCTTGGGAGCCACATTCGGGAATCCTAAATGCTGGCCCCTTGCAAGAGTCGCCTCTCCGTAGTGGTCGATTCGCGGAAGCCACCATTTCCAGTCAAGAGTCGCATCTCCGTAGTGGTCGGTTCGCGGAAGCCACCATTTCGAGGGTGGGCGGCTGTTGTCTTGAAAGGGCTCCAGGTTGGCGCGTCACCGTCGGCGCCGGGCCTCGTCGTAGTTCGCAAGGCGCTGGTAATTTCACGGAAACGCACCAAAGGGCGACGTTGCCGTTTAGCGACGCATGAGGCAGCCTGGAGACTAACTGCTCATTCCTCAGTCCCAGGTGACACTTCCCGGCCGCGAAAACCGACAAGCGTGAAGAGCACTTGATAGCTTCCCCGTATGTCGATGAGGCCTCCTTTGTCCCGAAGGACCGCCAGGCACAACAGCACCCCCGCCGCCAGATGATGCATCGGGAGGGCGAGTTGTTCCATGCAGCTCGGCCGGTTTATGCCTGCTTTGCTCAAAGCCATGGGGCCGCTGCTTCCAGGAATGAGGATCTTCCCGCCAAAGGCCTCTTCATAGGTGGGCTCTGACTGGACTGCAGAAATGCAAGATGACAAGCTCCAAGGAGCGACCTTTGTCAGCCACACACAATGCCGCGAGCGCCACTGCAAGCCACTCTCATCGCCAGACTACCAATTCCAAAAATCTGACAACCCCTATGTAGAGAAAACCCTGAAACACAAGGTGCGCGTTGAGCCGGACAAGTACCAAAACACTTCCGATGATGTGTCTTCGCAAACAGACGCCAACTGGGTTTATGTAATGAAGCAAAGTAATTATGAATTAGAGCTTCCACAGATCAGGAAGGCGAAGGGAGAGCTGGCCTTCAGTAATTCATAGTCCGTAACACTTAGCACAAGAGAGCTACATAATCATTACATAGTGCCAAAATTCCAAATCAACAAATAGGAATACCATCTACCACGTGCCCAAATTGGCTCACAAGGCGTAACTTATTCTGCATTTGCCCCATCGCACTTCGAACTTGTGCTGCTTTAATGCTATGCTCCCTCTAAGCAGGTGGCCGTATTTATGTGAGATACCCTTTGGCAATTTGAAGAGAAAATAAATCTATCGCTAATGGCGATCCGCGCAACCAGTATCTAACGCGCGGTCCTCTCCACGTGCGTGCGGGAGCAACCATGCGACGCTTTCCAAAGTCACCTGAAGTATACTGCCCAACAAAAGTTCCTAAAGCTCAAAGTCGTTCAAAAAAAATATCCTCCAAGAAATGAAAATTAATCAACACAACCCAGAAAAACGTGCCGGGAAAAAATAAGGACTCCTGTCAACAAAACACGACCTACACACTCGCGCAAAAACGCAGGTCATCAACTTGCGCAACCTGCGCGTGAACTTCTAAACTATTGCAACCCTGACACTAAGTCTATAGCTGACACAAGTGTATAGCTGTCGTCGCGTAAACACTCCCCTTTAAATCGTGGGTCTAACCCGAGCCGGAAAGGTTAACAACATAACAAAAAATTTTTCCATATTCATCATGCCTGTCAAATGTTCAAGGCTCAGCTAATCTACCGCAGACGGAATACAAAAGACAAAACTATTTGCAACTCCCTTTCCTGTTTCCTCTATTTTCGGGCCTCAAACGTACCCTTTTCTTGAAGACGAGCTCGAGGGAGTCGCGCCTTCCGGGAATTCGCCAGGTGCGGTCACGAAGAAGGCAAAAGCCGCTAATTCGCCTGAGGCACCTCGTGGCTACGACTGTAGCACCGCAGCCTCCAAGTACTGGCACCCACAGAACCGCGCGCACACTGTCCCATTATCTGCGAGGCAGTCGCCACCCATTGCCCCCGCAAGTGATCGGCTGCGGTGGCAGCATACCGGACGCTTCCTTTTGTCCCTCTGCCTACAGTGTACTTTACGCGATGCGTCAGGCGAGTTACCACGCCTGAATCCTCGCGAAACTCTCCTTTTCGCGACGTGCGTCGCGCCGATCTCCCTCCGACCTCAGCAAATGCCTAAGCTTGGGAGTTACCCGCCTTCGCTTTTTCACATTATCTGGCTGGATCATCATCTTAGCGCGTTTAGCCATGTCGCCTTGGCGCTTCGCACGTTTGACTCGAGACGCCCCGACCGCCTCCACCTTTGGCATCCTGCGCTTACGCCTTTTATGTTTGGCATGCTTCGTTGGTCCTGCGGCATCAGCACACGCACTAGAAATTTCGTTGCCCTCTCGGGTTTCACAGTGCGTCTGCCTTTGTAATAAAACATGACCAGATTTGACCATTGAGCACGCTAGCTCGTCATGAAGTCTACCTTCAGCTGGCCTAGCTCTATCACTGCCGTCGACAGCATGCAGAACTCATTGCTGGCCTTCGAAGTCGGCCTCTGCTTCCAGAACAGCCTCGCTAAATAGCGAAACAGCTGTTTCTTCGCGCTTGTCACTGTGTCCGTTAACTACTGACTCAACAGCCCTCTCAGCGCTCTCTAAACTAGCACTATCAAGACTAGCTTTGTTACTGTCGTCTTGGATTTCGCAGTCGGCCACAAATTCTATGGCGGGAAAACCACCGCTCACTTCGGTGACCGAATTCACCTCGCTTCCGGCTACTAACACGTTTAACTTGTCACTGCTTGCAGCTGCCTCTGGAACCGTATCTTGGTCCTCTGACCGCTGCTCAATAGGGGACACGCCTAGCAGTCTCTGAGTCTCCTGATGTGCTTTTGCCCTAAAAGCTCCTGTACTGGAGAAAAAACTCTCCCTGCTCCTCCTCCTCAGAGAAAAACTCTTCTCGTTCCTGTTTGGAGGAAACACTCGCCTATCCGTCGGCGACTTCTCTGACCTATTCGACAATAAATAGGGGAACTTATCTGGCACGCTGGCTGAATTTGCCGCCGCCGTACACACTTGGCCTAAAGGG
Source organism: Dermacentor silvarum (assembly GCF_013339745.2). Lineage (NCBI taxonomy): Eukaryota > Metazoa > Arthropoda > Arachnida > Ixodida > Ixodidae > Dermacentor > Dermacentor silvarum. The sequence continues at coordinate 118,885,994 of NC_051163.1, read as the reverse complement.
CCTTCCGTTTCTGGTGCGGGGAAACCGCCGCTCTCTTCGCTTTGTGTGCGTGTCACTTGCATCACACATTTTTCAAAGCTTTCTAATCTAGCCTTTTGATTGCTAGCTGTACCTTCGACAGGATCGGCTTTTTCTCTCTCATTTGGGCCTTCGAAGTCGGCCTGCCATGCTACACCAAAGCGCCTGAACAAAGCGCGCGACTACGACAGGGCTAAGAGGGCTTTCTCCTCTGAAAAGCAATGCAAGAAACACGCAGCGACACTAAATGGGAGCAGTGCTCCTAATCGCTCGGCCCACGAGTCCTGGCTGACACCCTCTTCCTCACACACTCGCTCAAAACGGGCGAGGAAATTACCTATGTCCTCGTTTGTCCTGAAAGTGTGGAGCTGGTGTCGTGCTGTCTGCCATCTAAGCATCTGGCATTCCCGTTCAAGTTTTTGCATCCGAAGAGCGGGTCGTTGCGCTGCCTCTTGCTCGCGCCTCTCGCGAATTTCGGCATCGTGCTTGCGCCTTTCTGCTTCTTCACGCTCGCGCCTCTTGCACTCCTCTGCCTTTTGCTTTCTTTCCTCAATTGTGTCCCAAGCCTCGTCAGCCTCCTCGAACGTCACATCCTCTGCCTTCATGACGTCGAGAACAGCTTCTTTCGTTTTTGCGGAGTCGGCCGAAATGCCTTACTCCTCGCAAATTACACGGAGGTCCTGCACTCTAAATTTCTCCATAGCGATCTCGTTTGCCTTCAAAATTCACGCTTACTTAAAACTGCACTCGATTTTTTAAAGAAGGTGATTTCTCAAAACGGTGCCCGCTAGAAAACACACAGTTATTCTCCTAGCAACTACCTACTTGTACTAGAGAGTTCTGGCGACATGAAGCGCAAACTCGGGAACTAAGCCCGTCCTTACCGCTAAGAAGATCGCATAATTTCTCTCTTGGTGCTCCTTTCCTTACGAAACAATTTTCATGGCCTCACCGGCCTTCTCCCAACTCACTTCCTCATTCTGTAAAAGCTCCAATTGTTGCCTTTTGCCTACCGCACGGCGAACCGAAATGCCCGTCGGCTCACAACTTTTGAGGAGTTGCTGGATTTCAAACTTATCCGTATTTACAGTGCACCCTGTGTTTCTTCCCCACTAGTAATTCAGCCCACGAGACACTATATTCTTGGTCTGCGAGACAAAATTATAAGTAACACCAAACCACCATTACCGACTGCCTGTGCTAATGAGTCTGGCGAAAACAGAAGCAAACACGTAGCACTCACCACACCGATGTAGCCAACGCCGGCCGATCCCATAAGCTGCCAGTCACTGTTGCGGTAGCCGAAGGTCCGAGCGGCCACGAAGGTTCCATGGATGGTGCCGTACCAGGTGCCGAGAGGAGGAGTTATCCAGGGAGATTAGAAAACTGTTCTATATACAAAATGTACATTATTTTACAAGAAGGGCTCCATGATATTGTAGCCGTCTACGTGCTAACACCTTTGCGTGTAGTAGCGTTTACTTCTCCGAGGTTCTACATGGTCGAGCATTCTCTACATGGTCAAGCGTTTCTACATGGTCGAGCGTCGCTGTTTTATCCCTTTTGTTTCCCTCTTTCACTCTACGAAGGAATACACTTTAGTTCTTTCAGCCAATGACAATGTTCGACGAGTTCGTAAACTCTCGCCCATGAGCGTCGCTCCCGTACACCGGGCGACGCCTCCAATTTTGCCTGGTCGCCCCCGAACACAAGCAGCGGTTGACACCTTGGCAGCCACATTCGGGAATCCTAGATGGTGGCCCCTTGCAAGAGTCGCCTCTCCGTAGCGATCGGTTCGCGGAAGCCACCATTTCCAGGGAGGGCGGCTGTTGTCTTGAAAGGGCTCCATCTTGGCGCGTCACCATCGGCGCCGGGCCTCGTCGTAGTTCGGGTGGCGCTGGTAATTTCACGGACACGCACCTAAGGGCGACGTTGCCGTTTAGCGACGCATGAGGCAGTCTGGAGACTAACTGCTCATTTATCTGTCCCAGGTGTCACTTCCCGGCCGCGAGAACCGACAAGCGTGAAGAGCACTTGATGGCTTAGGCCTCCTTTGTCCCGAAGGACCGCCAGACACAACAACGCGCAGTGATTATGGACATTGACTGGGGTCGGGCCCGCCGCGCCGCCGCCTTAAGGTCGGGGCGCGGTGGGCCCGCCGTACCGTTTCGCCTCCCGTCACGGGTCGCGCGACGGGAGGCGACACTGTAATTATCGCTGGCGATCTGAACGCGATACATAAGAGGTCCGTTGCAGTAATGCAGCTAGTGTGTGGGCACGGTTTACAGATCTTCAATAACCCAGAGTCCGAAGGTACCTACGACAATCATTGTACCGCCAGTTGGATTGACGTGACGTTGGCCAGCGCAACTATGGCAAACAGAGGATACACGTTGTGCGTGTCCGATGAAGAAACATTGTCTGAACACCGGCACCTTGAATTTTCATTTGTGGCGACACCATCAATTACACGGAAAAAGCTCATTTGCGGGCAGAGCTCGATTAATCAACTGGCTCAAAGATGAGCAATGGTTTGGTGTCGTACAGCAAGCGAACGTGCGATCTGGAGAGGCATTAGACTCGATTGTTTAAAGACTCTATTAAATCTATGACAAGCATTACCACAAAACATTACAGGTAGTGAAAAACGGGCCACCCAAGGCAAACGCATGGTGGACGCCGGAATCGGGCATTGAGAGAAACCGTGCGCAAAAGATATTAGACAATGCGCAAAAGATATTAGACAGTTTTAGTATTGCGGAAATGGCACCACGCTAAACGAAATGAAATAGTGGGGTCAGACTGCGCATGCTCTGAACGCTATTTCAGTTTTGCGCATTGCGTCCGCTATTTTTTGGAATATAGCGGAGACGCTAAACGCTCGCTAAGTTTTCAGCGTTACAACCATGGTGGCAGCCTCGGCTGCCGCTTCGCAGAAATCGTCTCGTCCTACTGCCTTGTAGGACTCACTGATTTACAAATAAATGGTGATGCTGGTTTTCGCTTCGGGTATTGCTTCGGTAACGGCCTACGGACGATAAGGCAGCGTTGTTTTCGCTGTCGATTCTAGGTTAAGCACACTCCACATGCACAGCGAAAGCGTGCATCTGCTTGTAAACACTCGTCAGACTGAGGAAAGCAACAATATAATTATTGTTGCCCAATTTATTTTCTTAATAATTGCTTACGAGCTACAATTGTTTTTAAATTACTAACAGCGATCTATACGTGTCAAAGTTGTTACCGATTAAATTTCCGTGCGCGACCGCTTGGCTTTCTCATCGTTAGGCGGCGTCGGCGGCGCCGCTAGAAGCCGTCTGCTTGGCGCGCACTTTGAAGGCTCGTTCACGCCGGAGGCGGAGCGGCAAAGCGGCCAAGCGGCAAAAACCTCCTCTCCAGGCGGCGAAAGCGGGCGGAAAACGAGGCGGCTAGTCCGATCGCCCCCGGACCGATTTTTTGCCGCCCGCCCAAGCTCGCCGCTTTGCCGCAGCCAATCAAAACGCACTGCGGTGGTGGCGCTGATGTATATCCTTGACGTACACATCCGGTTGAAATAATGCAAATGGCGTCCATCATGTCTGAGCAAACGGCTGTGGTATGTGCCATTAAGCAGTACCCGGTGCTTTACGACAAGTCGCTGCCTCGCTACAAGGAAGTAGAGTACAAAAAGGAGCTATGGATGACGATTTCAGCGGATTTGGGTGTGACTGGTAAGTGCACAACACCTCGTTGATAGCATTTTAGCTGGGAATTTACGTTCCGCACCGGTGAGACCGTCGAATGCTAGCGATTTACACATAAACGCGTAGAAGGAGCTCTAGTGCGCGTGACTCAATTAACACACAAACACGCAGAACTGCAGTGTGCGTGCGCAGAACGATTGTGCGAGCGGCGGAACGTGAAAACATTTCGGGCTCCGCACTTGAAGCCAACTGACCGGCGCTTGAAGTTGCGTCCATTTGGTTCCGCCGCCGTTTTGCAGCCAAGCTCACAGTGTCTCGGCAAGACGCGCTCGTCAAGAACACGAAATCTATGCAGTTCCATGCGCTCTCTCGGGACGCTACATCTGCGAGCGGCTGTTACGTAAGCTACGCTCAGCTAATAGAGCCTATTTCTTTTGGCTCGTCGTAGCGTGTGTTTCAACGGCCAGTACGAGATATTTCGGCTTATAACTTGTATGCGGAAAACCTCTACATGAAGTCCGACAGTCTTGTGGAGTTGCGCGTTTCCTAGGACAACCACTGCGCTTTCGCTGGCAGTTATGATCAGTATTCAAACACCGGCAAAGTTCGGCGCGCTCGCCGTATCAGGCGGCTTGCCCGCAGCGTCGGCCCGCACACACAACAGGAGACGGCACGACTCGCTCCAGCTTTGTGTTATCTTAAGCCCCGATATGACACCGAACAACACTAAATCTGCCTAACCCCTTTCTGCAATTTCTGACAGCTCGGCGGTCGGTGCAACACTCGCACACGTGAATGCAAACAGATGTATTAAGTGTCGTTTTCTTCCGTTTTGCGTCTAATTGCAGAGAGAATATGGCTCGCCTAATATTTATTTTTGTTACTTTTGTTGAGTGTGCCTGCCGAATCACTACAGTTTATGCACGAAAAAAAGAGTTATATTTTGGTTTGACTTGTGCTTCAAAAAATGGGAGATGTATCGCTTCACATTGAGTTGCACAGCTGTGCAACATTGTACTGTGTTGTGAAAATGTTTTTCTTCATTTGCAGCTGCAACTTGCCAGACAAAGTTTAAAAACCTAAAAGACACCTTTACAAAACTGAAAACCAAAATCAAGGACAAAAGCAAAAGTGGGGCCGGAGCCAAGGACATTCCCTCCGTTAAGTGGAAGCATATTGAGGCGATGCTGCCAATAATGGAGAAAGTGTACGAGGCGCCCATGTAAGTTTCCTTACACCAATTTCTTAGTTGCCACATGGTTGTGCCAATTTATTGTCGTTTATAGTTCGTAGTGTCAAATGCTACGACACCAAATATGCTGACTTTAGCCTTGTGAAATCACAGCATTTTGTGGATGAGTACAGTCATTTTGTGTCTTCAAACAGTTCTTACAGCATATGCAGCAACATCACTTTTCAGCAGACCAGAGGGTAAGTAACTTCAAATTAATCGTATAGTGTATCCGTCGTTGAAAAAATTTTTAAGTATGTGATGGTCATACTGTACCCACGTAATTTGAGAGACTAATTGCTTTCTCCTGCTTTGCAAGACTTACAGTCGCGCTCAATATGAGTTGCAACACGTTGTCCACGGTTGAAGGGGCCTGGACGGTTATGCTGCTAAACGTTAAATTGGTTTTGAGAATACCAGTAGCAGAAACAGTGTATGCTTCAGCAAATATTGCTATGTTGGCGCTGCTTTGCAGTGCTGACCTCACTTTGAGCTCTGACATGTTGAAACTCAGTGGGCGCAACTGTACACATCTGGCAAGAGTAATTAGGACGTTGTTGGGGAAAAGGAAAAGGAGTTTATTTATGCCTTGATACAGGTCAGAATGTCACTCTGAGGAACTTGCCACAAGCAAAGACGAAGTCGAAGACGAGTTTTTGTGCAACGACATCTTTGAAGATGATGCAGTGAACCTGGAGAGGTGTGGCAGCAGCTCATCCGAGAGAAGTGGTCGTCGAGCTGCAACGACTGGCAGTGCTGAAATGTAATGGTTTTACATTTTCTATTGGTTACCTTTTGCAATCAAAGGACTCAGTATTTTCACATAAGTTTGTGAAGCGCTACACAGGTCATAATTTCGGTAATTGTTCAAGCAGGCCACCAAAGACTGATACAGTTGAAACAGAAGTCGAGCAGGCGAACAGAAGGCAATGACAGTATTGTTGTTGCTGCACATGGTGTGTTCAAACAATGGGAAATGCATTGATTAATTTAAGTTTTTCAACAGTGCATGTCAGAGAAGTCACGTCGAACATCAAGAAACAGAAAGACGTAAGTTGTGACCTATTTCTGTGCAGGACATTATGAAAACACACATCTTTTTATTTGCAGGCCTTCTGAACAAACACCAACATCTATCGACGTGGCAGTCGAATGTCTGAGCCACTTTAAAATGTCGCGGGAAAACCGAGACCAACAAAAAGATGTCCTCTACCATTTTGACTTACCATAGTAGGGATGCTCCGTACATTGTCCTTACACGACCAGTTCGATACAATGAATGCAGTACAAAATTTAGTGTACAATAAAGTGAAGGAGGCCAGGCAGCGAGAAAATTCAGAATGACTGGACTGCCAATAATGCCAAAATTTTCTTTGTTTCAACAAAAGTTGTGTTCTCATAATAAAAATTCGTGTCGGTTGACATGACTTCGGATGGTTTCGCCTGTTTGTTTTTCCTTATATTTGTGTCGAAAATGCATTGTTTGCATGTTTGTATACAGATATGCATAGTTCGAACCGAATTTCCATTTGGTACTCAATTATTAAGTATAGGCAGCGGAAAGGCGACGTTAGAAAATAGCTTGGTAATTTGTATCACGCTGTTTACACTTCTTTGTTAGTACTTTTGTACCGTGATATTGTCCAAGCTGTGGAAATAAAGCGTAAACTTACTTGTCTGGTTACCATCTGCAGTCTTTCACATGTTTCACCTGCCATGGCAGCCTGTCCTCTGTTATGAAATGTCTGCACAGCTTATCGCGAATGGCACAAGCAAGCCTGTAAAAAGATATTTCGAGACGATCGTGATATTGAGGCAAAACAATTTCTCAATGTGGTTGGGATACGGCTATACCTTAGATGCATGCAAAAGAAAGTTGTACCTAAGCCGTGCTTACCTTGCCGAGTTGCAACCTGTGCCGGGTAATGTAGCCAGTGCACCGTTGACTACACCATCGCTTCTCCAGCTCCCATCTGTTCGGTTGCCTTGCCAGTCTTCACTGTCTGTGGTGCCTGGAGGACAGTACATAGTTCGCGAAGCAGGCGACTCCTTCAAAAGGAAGTTATGCAAAGCCACACAGGCAGACACAATTTTTGATGTTTTCTTCTTTAGCTTTAAAGGGGCGACGAAGAATTCGCCATTTCTGAGCGAGTATACCAAAAGCATTTTCGACTAGTCTACGAGCCCTGCTCAACCTATAATTAAATATCCTCTTTTGGTGCAGCTCCTCAAATTGGCTGGTTGCTCTGCTTTGTGTAGTGGAAGATTGGGCTGTGGAAGCTGTGGTGCTCCCAGTGAGAACAGGATGAAGACCTGTAAGAAAGCATATGTCTTGCAATGAAGCTGACTTGCCAAAAATACGATGCACCACACGCATCTACCCATAGACATAATTTGTTGTGTACAATCACTTGTACGTTTTCTCTTAACACTGATATCTTCAATTTTCTCTTAACACTGATATCTTCAATTTACACTCAAGCGCATAGTTCCTCTGATGCTTTCTATGATATTACCTCAACCAAAGAAACATTAGAGCTGTGCAGAAATCCTTCGTCAAAACAAACGTTCTTTTGGCGCTAACTTGCAAATCGATTGTAAGTACTTGTACTCTAAATTGTCAGTAGTGCTGGTACATACAGCAAAAGACACTAATTTCTTATGTCTTTTTACACTGTATACCACAAGTTCACTTGCGCATTTTTGACAAAATGAATACTTAGTAAATATGCAATATGAAGCAAAGCAATTTTATCAAGTGATCAATGGTATGCTGAACTGCATTATTGGTTTAACAATGGCAAGGCCATGGCTCTACTATAAACAAAATGTGCATGCCTTTAGAGGAAATGCCTCGTCACCAACAAAAAAATACGGGACTGTTGCCAATTGTTCCAAGGCTTGTGTCTGGCGGAACTCCAAGAGTGCCATCAACCACCATGGGTTGCAGTTTGCTTCTACTGAATATGCCACCATCTGACTCGCTTCCGTTGTGGCCAACCTCAACATACAGGAAGCTACAATGTAAAAAAAATCATTCTAAATGTTAGCATTGATGTTTGACAGGCACGGTTTATCAGGATTCCAATGGTGTGAAATTAAACAAATTGACAAGCAATATCGGTTAATGCGATAAACACTTGTTAGAACATACATTAGTGGTTTCAGAGCTTCTATCCAATTGAAGCATAATAATTAGCATACAACTATGGTACAGCAAAACTTATTTTTCTTGACCGTTATTTTTTCATTACTGTCAAACTGTGTACTTTTGCATGAGTGGGATCTACGAGTTTTCATATTGATTTTTAGGCTAACTATTTATGTTTTCACGAATGACTCATCTTCAGCAAGTACAGTTTGATTACTGTATTGTGGGAAACGAAAGAAGTAAATGGTGCATAATTGTGCCTTGATACAAGCAGTACACATGGAATACAATTACTTGTCGGTAAGATAGCATAGAACCATGCCGACCGGTGGCTGAGCCTCCATTTGGAAAAATACACAGCATTCGCTATAAACTGGGCCGCCTACTCAAACTATAATTACTGACATACAAAGCCACATCAGTTGACACGTACCTGTAGTTTGCATCACTAATTGCCATCACTGATTTGCTGAATGAACCCTTGGAGTTCCTGTCTCGGCTTCCCGAGGTTGCTGGGCACTCCACGTTCACATGTTTCCGTCTATGACACCCAGGCAGTGTGGCATATCCCACTTCTCTTCGAAGTATCTCGCAACCGTGCAACTGAGGTCATACAAAGCAACGAATTGTGATGCTTAAAAAATTTTAAAGAGAGATGTTACATAGAAACTATAATAGTGAGGTTTCATTCATACTGATGTCAACTAAACAGTGGCGAACATAATGATGTACAATGTAATTAGTGCAGGCCAACATTTGTAAGAGACAGGTACTATTCCTCTCTTATTAGTGAAAAGGACGCATGTGCTTTTCTGTGGGCTCAACCTAAAACCGTTTTCATCAGCCCATTTAGCCACTTTATTTAAGCCATGCTGGACATGTCGTTCGCAGACAGCAAAGTTGCACGATTTAAAACCAATCTGGACATCATCTACATATACAGAGCAGAACATCGTTCGTGGAATAGCCGTGCGTAGAGAATTCATTTTCACAATAAACAGTGTACAGCTAAGCACATCGCCTTGCGGGACACCAGTTTCCTGGTGTCCACCAGACCTAGACAACGCCTGGCCCACCATTACACGAAAGGTACGGTTAGAAAGGTAACTTTGGATTGTACTCAACATGTTGCCGCGGACACCCATAGCGGAAAGGTCTCGGATAATACCGAAGCGCCATGTGGTGTCATACGCTTTCTCTAAATCAAGAAATACTGAGAGAAAAAATTGTGTATAAAGGCATCCCTTATGATTGCCTCGATGCGGACAAGGTGGTCTGTAGTCGACCTACCTTCTCGGAAGCCACATTGGTAAGGATCTAGTAATCCGTTGCTTTCTAGGACACAGATTAGGCGCCGGTTAATAATCTTTTCGAAGAGCTTGCACAGACAGCTTGTCAAAGCAATGGGTCTGTAGCTACTAGGTAAGGACGGGTCCTTGCCCTGTTTAAGTATGGGGATTACTATAGCTTCTTTCCAAGAAGATGGAATGGAACCAGCAGCCCACATGACATTAAAAAGAGAGAGGAGTGTCTTTTGTGTTTCAGGGTGTAGGTGCTTGATCATTTCATACATGATACGATCAGCACCTGGTGCCGAGCTGTTGCAACAAGCAAGAGAAGCTTTAAGTTCAGCTAAACTGAACGGGCAGTTGTAATGTTCATTTCGGGCACATTTCCGATCGAGGGGCTGTCGCTCTGCGCGCTCTTTGAACCTAAAGAATGTTTGTGTGTAATGAGATGCACTGGAGACATATTCAAAGTATTCGCCCAGACAATCTGCCTGACCCTCCAGGCAATCTCCTTGGATATTCACTAAGGGCGTTGGGTTCGTCTCACGGCCCTTTAATTTATTAACCCTATTCCATACTTTTGCCTCATCTGTGTAAGAGTTTATACCAGAAATGTACCTCTCCCAACTCTCTCTCTTTGCACGTCTACGTGTCCTTCTGCCTTGCGATTTAACCTGTTTAAAATTAATAAGGTTTTCGGCAGTAGGAGAATCGCGAAGCAATCATCATGCTTTGTTTTGATTTTTGCGCGCTTTACGACATTCTTGGTTCCACCAAGGAATGCGGCGCTTCTTAGTCAGTCCGTTAGTTTGTGTAATACATTTCGTAGCAGCGTCAATAATAAAACCTGTTAGATATGTTACGGCGTCGTCTACGTTAAGAGCAACAATGTCATCACGGCCTAGGTGTGTCAGCTCACGGAACAGTTCCCAGTTGGCCGAGTCTACGCTCCATCGAGGTGATCGTGGCAAGCATCCATCTCGTTTCGTTGAGTTTAACATAATTGGGAAGTGGTCGCTTCCATAGGGGTTCTTGAGGACGGACCACTCCAGGTATGGCATTAGTGTGCTCGACACTATGCTTGTGTGTAATGCTGTAGTATGTAGGTTCTTTCTTGTTCAATAAACATTCACCTGAAGAAAACAGAACATTTTCTATAAGGCGCCCTCGCGCATCGCAACGAGAGTCGCCCCACAGGGGGCTATGAGCATTAAGATCACCTACGACTATGTATGGCGGAGGAAGTTCATCGATGAAGCTCTGAAATTCTGTTCTGGAAAGCTGATAGGAAGGGGGAATGTAGATGGAGCTAATTATAACTAGTTTACCAAACAACACTGCTCGGACAGCAACTGCCTCAAGGGACGTTCGGAGGTTTAAGTGCTGACATGCAACGCCCTTATCGACCATTACGGCCACACCCCCTGACGAGGCGAGAGCGTCGTCGCGGTCTTTGCGGAAAGTGACATATTGCCTTAAGAAGTTCGTACGTGTTAATTTTAGGTGTGTTTCTTGTACACACATCACCTTTGGACTGAATTGGCGGAGGAGTTCTTTAACATCGTCAAGGTTACGTAGAAGTCCTCTCACGTTCCATTCTAATACTTGGGTATCCATAATGGAAAAGAAGTTAGTGATGTGTGTACAGAACGTTGGCAGGGGGCTGAACAGCGCTGGCTGCTCCAGCCGGGGGGGCTGATGGCATGACCGCCGTCACACTCCGTGTGACTCGGGCGGCCGCCAAAAGATGTGGCGCTGCCCCCCGGCGCACCGCATTAGAGTAGGACGGATTAGACTGATTGAAGGCAGAAAAACGCTTGCGCGCTTCTGGGAAGGAGTTGTTTAGTTTCACTTTCAGTTCTATTATGTATTTTTCTTTCTTCCATGTCGGACATGTTCGTGAGTAGGCGGGGTGGTCTCCGTCACAGTTGGCACAGTGGTTTGTGGAAGTGCACACTTCTGAGGAATGGTCTTTGGATGCACATTTTGCACAGGTAGATTGCCCTCGGCAACTTTGCGACCCATGCCCAAAACGCTGACACCTGAAGCATCGGCGCGGATTTGGGATGTACGGTCGTACACGCAGTTTACAGTATCCGGTTTCAATTGACTCAGGGAGGTTGCTTGTACCAAAGGTTGGGATAACATGTTTGGTTGGGATTTCCTTATTGTCACGCCTTATCTTGATTCTTTGGACCTTAACCACGTTTTGTTCTTGCCATCCTTCCAACAACTCACTCTCACTAAGTTCAAGCAGGTCGTCATCAGAGATGACGCCGCGCACAGTGTTCATTGACCTGTGTGGGCCCACAGGAGACAGGAATGTCCCCAAACGCCACGAGTTTTGACAGCTTGTTGTACTGGAGATTGTCACGGACTTCTAGAAGAAGGTCTCCACTTCCCATCTTAGTTACTTTGTAATCTGAGCCGATTGTTTCTGTAAGAGATTTTGCGACCACAAATGGGGATATCGTACGGACAGTCTTTGTTTCATTTTGGCTGTGTATCACATGGTACTTGGGAAATGTTTCTGTTGGTTTCATGCGGAAGTTGAACGTTTCATCGGTGCGCCCCCTTTTCAGGGAGCGATCAGGTAGTGCGGGAAAAGCATTTGCCATGTAAAAATGGAAAATTCGGCGGCGATAGTAGCCACCCACCACCGAGCCCAACAAGGGGACGCTACAAAGTTAGAATACTTGCAGACGCCAGCCATGCATCGCCGCTATAACCTAATATAAAATACCCAAGGTTGGATAAGTACACCAGGTTAACCCTTGCCGCCCAGAAATTCGGAAGTGAGAAGTGACAAGAAGACAGGACAGTTGGGAAAGTGAGAAAGAAAGACAAAAGATTGAAGAGGGCGACAGGAAAAGGCGACTGCCGATTTCCTCCATGTGGGTCAGTCTGGAGGTGCCGTCTATGTGAAGCAGAGGCCAAAGAGGTGTGTTGCCTCCGCCGGGGGGCCTTAAAGGTCCAAACACCCGGCATCGGCTCAACCCCCAGGATCCCCCTTTCCCCAGACACGGCTAAACCGCGCACGGCTACACGCGGGAGGGTCCGACCCTCGTGTGTAGACCGATTGTGCATAGAGAAGCGTTTGCGTGCCTCTTGGAAGGATAGATTAAATTTGACTGTGAGTTCAATGATTTTTTTTTCTTTTTTCCGAGAGGGGCATGAACGGGAGTAAGCGGGGTGATCTCCATCACAGTTAGCACAGTGGGTGGTGAAAGTACACTTGTCAGATAAGTGCTCATTGGATGCACATTTTGCACAAGTTGTGCGCCCTCGGCAGGTTTGCGAACCATGCCCGAAACGCTGACACTTGAAGCATCGGCGCGGATTCGGGATGTATGGCCTTACACGGAGTTTGCAGTATCCAGTTTCGATTGAGTCTGGTAGGTTACTTGTTCCAACGGTAATGATTATGTGTTTTGTCGGGATTTGCTTATCGTCGCGCCTGATGGTTATTCTTTGAACTTTTACTACATTCTGGTCTTGCCACCCCTCAAGTAGCTCACTCTCACTAAGATCGAGCAGGTCATCTTCAGAGACGACACCGCGGACAGTGTTCAAGGATCTGTGTGGGCCTACTGATACAGGAATGTCTCCAAATGCCACAAGCTTCGAGAAGAAGGTCGCCACTTCCCATCTTTGTTACTTTATAGCCTGGGCCAATTGCTTCGGTGAGGGATTTTGCTACAAGAAATGGCGAGATCATTCGGACTGTCCTAGTTTCATGCTGGCTGTGTTGTACATGGTACTTCGGAAAAGACTGTTGCGGTTTCATAAAAAAATTGAAAGTTTCATCGGTGCGCCCCCTTTTCAGGGAGCGATCAAGTAGCGGGGGAAAAGTGGTTGCCATGTATAAATGAAAAATTCGGCGGCGATGGTAGCCACCCACCACCGAGCCCAACAAGGGGACGCTACAAGGTTGGAATACCTGTAGACGCCCGCCATGCATCGCCTCTATAACCTGATATAAAATACCCAAGGTTGGATAGCTACACCAGGTTAACCCTTGCCGCCCAGAAATTCGGAAGTGAGAAGTGACTAGAAGACAGGAAAGAGGGAAAAGAGAAAGACAAAAGACTGAAGAGGGGTCAGGAAAAGGCGACTGCCGATTTCCTCCAGGTGGGTCAGTCTGGAGGTGCCGTCTATGTGAAGCTGAGGCCGAAGAGGTGTGTTGCCTCCGCCGGGGGGCCTTAAAGGTCCGAACACCCAGCATCGGCTCGACCCCCAGGATCCCCCTTTCCCCAGACACGGCTAAGCCGCTCACGGCTACACGCGGGAGGGTCCAACCCTCATGTGCTCGGGTCCGTGGTGTCGCAATACACCAAACGCCTGCTTACGGCGTTTGGTGTTTGGTGTACCAAACCTGAGGCAACAGACATCCCTAAATTAAAAACTGCTCGGGAACAGTCCTGTTAAGTCGCTTTGCACGATGGCGATAAAATCATTTCTATGCATGACGTAAAAATACAAGCACTTAAACGCGCAAAATGCGTCTGATATGAACCACCCTTGCCTGAATGCTGGAGCTAGCCGGTGTTCTGCAGGGATTGCCTTTCGGTAGTTCGTGTCACTCTTCTTGATCCTTGGCCCGAGCATTTCCAACAGAGTGTCGAAGCAGCTCGGGGACATCCTCAAATAGCTGCAGAATAAACACATGTGCCAGACACCATGAACAACACGTACAACTTATTATTTACAGTTGCACACATCGCTAAAACACTAAGTGAACTCTCATTAGTTCATCATGATGGGTACTCACTCTCTGTAGTACTCTATGACGCGAGACCGCGAAGGTGCGGCAACAAAACGTCCGCAGGGCCCATTGCAGCTCGCTGTTGCAGGGCGGGACGGACCCACCAGCGACGTTGGCGGCGTGTATTTTCTTGCGCTTCCAGGTGTTCATGGTGCGCCAGCAAGGACGCGACCGTTAAAAGGCCGAGCATATCCTCTTCGTCTGAACTCATCACAGGTATCAGAGGCGTCAGCACGCGAAGCAGCAGTCAGATATGGCGCGAGATCTCCGCAGCCGGCTCGAGTACACTGGCGCTCTGGTGGCGAGGGTAGAGACAGAGGGTGCCACGAGATGGCGACACGCGCGCGCAAAACCGCGAGATGACCCGCCTCTTTGGCCGCGCGGGCAGCCAAGAGAGCCGTGCGGTCTGAACAGGTACGCGCGGTCGCCGCCTCGCCGCTTTGAAAAGCCCGCTTGGCCGCTTTGCCGCTCCGCCTCCGGTGTGAACGAGCCTTGAGCGCGAAAGCAGTCAGAAAACAGACAGGCGGAAAAAAACTGTATATAGTTGAAAGCACCTGCGAGGTTCGAAACTTTTTCGTGCGGCACCCGTTCGAGATGGCAGCATCCAAGACGAATGCGAATGCGAGGGTGCGCTTCAGCGTATGATGACCTCGCCCTTCTACGTGAAGTACTTGCTTCTGGAGCAGTAAGCGACTGTTCGAGATGGCCGGAGGTTACCTTCCCGCCTGTGTTTTGCAACCAGAGCGGATGGCCAAGAGAAGTTCACGGTCCGTGCGGTGCTCGACCGTTGTGACCTACTGCTGTCGCAGTTCTCCACTGGCGATGCAGCGAATCTTAAGAAGTAAGTAACTAATTCCATGGAAATGTACAAACCTCGCGCCCCTTTCCGCCTTTTCTAAGTACTTTCGTCGTTAAGCATGTAAAACGCATTTTTTCCCGTCGAGTGACTTCACATGTTGTAATCTTCGATATTCCAGGTAAGGCAATGAAGAAGAGTATTCCGAAAAGGAACAACTATTGACCGAACTTCTTTAACTGGTGGTGCGCGAGGTCGGCTATAAATATAAAAAATCAGAAGAAACATCGCAGCGCAGGCTGAGCGCCAAACCGTGACCCATGCACGAGATGCTGCGTCTGCAGCATCTCCGTTGAAGAGGACACAGAGCGTATGGTTTTATTATTCTTTTTTTACTTGCTTCGCACTCGTTGGCAGGTGCGCATGCGCAAACGTTCTCAAATGCCTGCTTTGCCTTGCATGCCACTGAGTGCGGTCACGCTGTCGTGCTAGTGCTAAGTGTTATGCAAGTTTGTCACTAGATCATGAATATAATGTTTTCATTAAAGTTGCCTTTAAAGTAAGCACCAAACATAAAGCTTACATTTATGCATTCACATCAGTACAGCTTCCACCATAAGCAGTGAAGAATGTTTGCGTGAAAGCCAAATGTGTTGCATGTGCATGCATACGCCTTGTACAATAATCTACCAACAATACTTGCTTGAAGTGCTGTAGAGCTACGTCCATTTGTACATAACTTGTACACTTAAGGCAGTGAACATGTTTAACCAGCATAGCGTAGCACAAGTACAGCAGGAAAGGAACGACAACACCATTGCTTTCTTTTCCATCGCGCTCATCCAACATTTGGCAGGCCGAACCTGTCCATATCCTGAACTAGTCCCAATTAAATACCATGTTTTGAACTTATTTTCTGAAACTCTGTTTAAAGTATTGCACACGTGACAACAGCTGTACTTTCATTTGCATACCATATATCACTTTTAGGTGGAGTCAGCACAGCAAGTTGCATCCTGGAAGAAATTTATTGTGCCCCTTAAGACATTGAGTGGGTGGATTTATGAGAACAACCAGAAGAAACCAGCAGCATCAATGAAATAGCAGTCTATTTACATGACGACGTTACTTCGAAAACAGTACCAAACGATGCAGGTGATGCCGCACCTGAACTATCGAGGCGGCATGTGACTCGTAGTAAGTACACAGAAGTACAGTACCCAAGGCCAGCATTACTTTGGTTCGAGGTCACGGTTAGATACCAATGAACATGTTATAACGCATTTCCTGAGCTACCTCCTCCCTCCCCCTCCCCCCCCAAAAAGTAGTGTTTTCTTTCAAGGTAACCATAAGTAAGGCCTGCATACTATGCTCTTCAGCATGTTTCAGTGTAAGGATGGCTGAGGTATATACTGTGAGCAAAATATTAATCCTTCATCTTCTTCACCTGTACATAATCATCATCACTGTGCGCGTCGTGTTCGTTCAGCGTGTGGCTCAGCCAAATAAAGGCGAGGAGACAACAGCTGTGCTGCTGCCTTACAAAGTGGTGGAGATTGCTTTCGATCCCCTAGACCTCTACGCCGTCGAGTTCCACTGGAGCTTCGTTCGGGTCGCCGTTTGCTCCGCCTGTCCACTGCCATGACCCAAGTACCGCAACCCGGAGCCTCCGGCATCACCCCCGCTGCCCCCCAACCAGCCGCCTCCGTATGGACCGTTACGGCCCCGCAGCGTGACCCCACTATATTCTCTGGTCTCCCGCGCGACGACGTCGAGGACTGGCTGGAGAACTATGACCGGGTGAGTGAGTACAACCACTGGGACGACACTCAGAAACTTCGCCACGTCGCCTTCTACCTGTCCCATGTCGCGAAGACGTGGTTCTTTAACCACGAGAGGGCCTTGCCCGATTGGACCACCTTCCAGCACCAAGTCCGGAAGATTTTCGGAACGCCATCCATCCGTTCTGAAGTTTCAAAGCGGCAGCTCGATGCGCGCATGCAACAACCAGGGGAGACGTACACTTCGTACATTGAAGACGTCCTTTCCCTTTGCCGCCGCGTCGACTCGGCAATGAGCGAGACCGATCGCGTTCGACACATTTTAAAAGGCATTGGACACGTTGCGTTTAACGCACTAGCAGTTAAAAACCCAC